>NC_054469.1:77069428-77369656 GCF_017639515.1 Carcharodon carcharias | reverse complement strand
CTGAACTTACCCCCCATTGGGGCATTGTGCGGAGGCGGGCGGGAGTGAGTGCGAACCTGATCGGCGCCTCCGGTCGGGTGCGTGCCACCATTTTACATGGGTGGGCCAATTAAGGCCCATTAAGCGCTCCCTGTGCGGGCGGGGGGGTATTCCCTGAGTCAGGGCCTGCGCTGTTTCGCGTGCAGCGCAGAAATCTCCCTGAAGTACAGAGGTGCCTCAGGGAGATTTCTTTAAGTTTTAAAAATCAAAATAAAGAAATTAAAAACTTTTCTGACATGTTCTCTCATGTGACAGTGTCACATGAGCTGGGACATGTCAATGAAGTTTTTTGAAAATTTTTATTGAAGTTTTAAACATTTCATGAAACCTCACCCGCACGCCGAACTGAAACTCTAAATGACGCACGGTGATGTTGAGACACCCGCCCGACGTCACTGCGCGTCATTTGACGCATCGGCGAGTGCTCGCCAACCAGAAAATTCTCCCCCATAATGTTTGAAAAAGTAAAAAAACCTAAGGAGCACGAATCAAGCTGGGAAGCGAATAAGAAATGATGTAAAATAGAGTGAAAAGTATTTTCATAGTGATTATTGAAAGGTGACGAAGCATGATAAAACTTAACACTATTGCTTGATGGTCAGTTTGTCCAGGTGCAACGGGAACCCAGTGGGCTGTATTACTAAAGCAAAAAATGTTTTTTTTTAATGAAACAAGGAGAGCAGCCAGTTTAAATGCTTTCTTCTTTACACCCAAAACTCTTTGTTTCTCAGTTTTATTTTCCTGGTTACTCTGTGTAACATGATGATGGCATTCTAAGGCATTTAATGCAGTTAGTTAATCAAAATGTGTTTTTGTATGCCATATTGAGCAGCAGCACATCTAGATGTGGCGAGAGATCACTGTAATGATGTCATATATCGTGCAGATTTGGCACCTGTGCAGAGTTGGGGAAAATTATACTGGGTAATGTATCGGTAGGACACAAGTTCCCATAGACTTTAACACCTCAACCATCTGTAATCTTTGGATCAGATTAGACTCGCAGAATTCAGTATGATTTTCTCACTGTTGACTGTCTAAGGCATGGAAAAGAAAAGATAGAAAGAAAAATGAATTGAAAACACAAGTCTTTTTCCTGCCTTTCATTTTATAATGGCAGCTGTTTTGGTACTGATGGTCTTTTTATTGAATTTCTCGCTTCACTTTTATTTTTCCTCTAGAGCCTAAGAGAAAAAAAAATGCTTGGAAAAAGACTGAAAGGGGCTAAGATAGGAATGTTTAAAATAAGAGCAAGTTTGGACAAATCTGATCCAAGTGAGCTTTTCTCCCATGTTTAGAATTTAAGCACAAGGCATGAAATTTACAAATTAGCCAAAAAAGGAACAGGAAATGTAGGAGGAACTTTTTTCCAAATGAAATGGCTAAGTATGTGGAACAGATTACCAGCACAGATACTGAACATGCAACATTAATGGTTTCAGGAGGGAAGTAGACAGGCTCTTGTCAACAAACAGGATTCAAGGATATTAGAATGCACCAAGTGATTTTGTGGATGGTTGAGCTAATGGACCAAATGTTTTCTTCTGCCTGAAACTGTTATTGTTTTACTATATTTGTACTGTTTTATGTCAGTCATCAGGATTTGGCCTCCTGGGTTACTATGCCATCTATTTATGGAAGTATAATGAAACTAATGACTGATGCTTCCTGCACACAATCTACTACCTTAAAATCTTTTGTTCAACTTATAATTATTTCACCAGTTTTTTTCCATGTAATCATCATACTGCCCAACATGGCCAGTTTCCTATGTTAGTAGAAAGGCAGGGTAACCATATTCATAAAGATCCATTGACATCCCACATTTCCTTGGCCATTCTGCCAGGAGGCATGCTTGAGTGAGCCACAAAGGGACATTTCCCCCTTCAGATGGTCTAGTGAAGATTGGCAGAACTTACCCTTATAGAGGAAGCCTGCGTTCAAATGTCAGTAAAGATTGTGATTCAAACTGTGATCTGTTCGTGGGAGTTCAGCCCTGTAGGACTGTAGCTAAAGGGCAGTTCATTCTGACTGGTAATGAGCATAATGTCATTTTGTAATACTTCATATGTTCCAAGGAGTAGAAATAATAAAATTTATTTTTTTTAATCTGAAATAGCTAAATTTCATAACACCTATGTCACAGACAGGATGTATTTGCTGCTTACTTCCCATAATCTATGTTTTGTATGGAAAGGGATGTGTCTTTTCTTAACCTTGAAGTGTGTATTCCAATTAAATAATTCAACAGCAAGCTTTCGTGACTTTTTAAAAAAAAGGTTATTTATTCTTACCCTTCGAAATAACCCAACATCACACAAGGTCTCATTCACACACATAAAGATTGGATACAGATAAAGATAGTACATTTTTACAGATTGCAGTTAATTCAGCCTCTTATTTATGATTTCTGGTCTCCCATATGACAGGCCTATGGTTTCTTGAATGGATTCAATGATTTAAAGTTGAAGTGAGGATTTTGTAAAGTGAAAGATTCACAGTGGGTTGTGAGGTTTCTGGTGTCAAATATCTAGGAGATTGGTTCTCAGGTGAATTTTGAAACTGGAACAGGTTAAGTACTTTGGCTGATTGATGACTTGCAGCTAGTTTCAGATTCTGGTTCTCAGACTGGCTGGCAACTGATGGTTCTTAAAAGGCAAAGATGATATTGCCTTTTCTGCAGTTGCTGTGCCTTCAGTAGTTTTCTGCAGACTGCCCTGATCTCTGAGCCTTTAGATAAAACACATTACCTCAAGCCAAATTTGACCTCACAACTAATACCGACATATCCAACCAGATTGGTTTGGAAGTCCAAAGCCATTGCTACATAATAGAAGAGATATGGTGATCTTTCACACTTGTGGAAAACAGGTTCTGTAAGCTTTCTTTTGTTAAATTGCAAAACTGAAGACAGAGTCTAAGAGTCCATTGACTCTGTGTTTTGAGTAAGCTTTGAACAATAACAAGCATAAATACCACAGAGCGGTGCTGTCAGGATATGTCCATTCCAGGGGGTGGTTGCCCACCCAGGGTGATTCAGTTAGAAATTTCTGGAAGCTTGATAGTCTGTGTTGAATAAGCCAAGGTCCCATGACTCCTTGGCAGCCATCTTAACAGTTCATCAGTGTCTATTATAAATAAGACTGTTCCAGAAGCTTGAGCACAGTCCTATATTAAAGTGGTGAATCGGACATGTCTTTACTGAACATGACACCTAGCACATCCAAGTATTTCTCATGGCATGTTTTGATCAAAATTAGCTGTCTGTGCTAGTGAGGTCTAAAGCATTGACCTTCATAAACCTTTCTTCTGCTGTAGATCTCAAAATTAATTTGAATTAGTAGAAACCTACTTGTGATGCTTTTGAGCCTAAGTCTGACACTATTTTTTCTAATCTTCATTTATGAATGACTGTAAAACACCGTTAAATTGGATTACTAAATCTGTTTAGTAACGAAGATTTCGTATTGAGTATATACACTGCCAACTGGTCCCCAGTCACTTACACCTTATCTGATTTAATGGTAGTCATTTTTTTAATGAACAATCTACTTTACCACACACCAGTTATTTTGGGGGAAAATATTATGGTCATTTCTCAGTATTACAATGAGATTGTCAGAACCGAATTTTAATTTTTAGTTCATTTGATTTTGGGGAGGGAAGAGGCAAAAGAAGATATCAATGGGCAGAATTTTTCTGTTGGCAAGCAGGGGTGCGCCCCACATGTCTATGCACAAAATGGCGCATGCTGACATCGAGCGTGCATCCCAATGTCACCACGCACCATCGCAATATTTGGGAAGACAAGCGCTCTATAAGTTTGGATGTGCGACAGCCATCAATTAATGGGCCAGTTAAGGCCCTTGAGGCAGTAATTGAATTTGATTTTTCGCAGCCCGTGCAATCTTCAGGACGTCTCATGGGTGCAATGGGCAGGCGGGTAGGAGCCATTGTATAAACCTCATCCATGGGTGAGATAAGAGGGGTGAGTAGGGTCGCAAATATGATCTTTCAGATATTTAAGTGTGAAAGTTACTTATACTTGCCTGTGTGAGCAGGAATACTTCAAAACTCATACCAGCTGCTTGGACAGGAGTAACAGCCTTCAGGTCAGGACACTACAGTGAAGATCCTTTTTGGGGCCTACAGGTTTCAGGAAGCCTTCCCTAAGCCTGGGAATAGGAGTTGTGCTCTCCACTGGAGGCGCCTCCTCTGAGGAGGAAGGAAGGACCAGAAGGGGGAGGAGGCACATTCAGCTTCCAGGGAGCTACATTTGGGAGGAGAGATGCAGGCGCAAGGGGCGCAGGGCCAAGAGGTAGTCCAAGGTAGAAGGGGTCGCAGAGGATGCCAATATCCTGCTGCCATGGTATACGGGCGGCAAAGCAGCTACCTCAATATAACTGAGGTGCAGTGCTGAAGGAGGCTCCGTCTCTCAAGGGAAGCAGTCACCTCCATCTGGATTGACCCTGAGATCTCTGCAAACTGTGTGGATGGGCACCCCATGCCAGTGGCTTTAAAGGTCACAGCTGCCCTCAACTTCTATGCCTCTGGCTCTTTCCAGGGGTCAGTGGGTGATCTTTGCGGAGTCTCCCAATCAGCTGTCCACACTTGCGTCAAGTAGGTGACAGACGCTCTGTTCAGGCGTGCATTGACTTTCATCCACTTCCGCTGGGACGATGCCTGCCAGACACAGCGAGCCAGAGGCTTCGCGGCCATTGCTGGCTTCCCCCGCGTCCAGGGTGCAATAGACTGTACACATGTAGCCATCAAGGTGCCAGCAGGTGAGCCCGGTACCTTTGTCAACAGGAAGGGCTTCCACTCCATGAACGTGCAGATAGTGTGTGATCACAGGATGCTGATTGTACAAGTCTGTGCAAGGTACCCAGGCAGCTCCCATGACACCTACATCCTGAGACACTCCCAGGCACTGGGGCTCTTCTGTGTTCCAGCCCGGCTGGATAGATGGCTGCTGGGTGACAAGGGCTATCCCCTCAGAAGGTGGCTGATGACGCCTCTCCGCCATCCAAGAACAGAGGCTGAGAAGCGGTACAGTAGGAGCCACACCTCCACAAGGGCTGTGGTGGAGCGAACCATCGGTCTTCTCCAGATGCACTTCTGACGCCTGGAACACTCAGGGGGCGCACTCCGATACTCCCCAGATCGTGTATCGCTGATAGTGGTTGCATACTGCGCTCTCCACAATCTTGCGCTGGAAAGATAGGATGCTGCGGATGAGGAAGACGCAGACGCAGTTGCTCCGGATGCACACGATGAGTCCAGCAGTGAGTCCGAGGATGAGCACACACAGGAGAACGCTGAAGGGATAGAAGCTGACCCGGGCATACTCCAGGGAGGCAAGGATACCCGGGAGGCTTTAATCCAAAGAACCTTCAGCTAGCACACCACAGATTGACCTTCAACACACACCAGGGCTGCAGGCTCAATGCTCGATGCCTGAGTGCTAAATCTGCCTGGATAGTAACATTAACTAAGGCCCTTGTCAATAAAGCTCAATGTCAAACAACTCACTCATAACATCATGGGTTCCCATCCACCTGCAGAAGTAAGGAATCACCTTGAGGCATGTCAAAATTTATTGAGTGAACAAATGTAACTTGATAAAGGAAAAAAAAACGCTGTTGGACATCACACCAAGTCTTCTGCAAACTACATTAGGCCAACATAAAAGCACCATTGAGAAACCCATGGTGTGCCTAAGGTGCCTTAAATTTACACTTACGGGTGCTGCATATAGTTGCTGTCTCCTCGCTGGCACTGGCATCTGATACAGCCTGCTCACTGTGCTGTCCTGTTGGCCTCAATGACCTTGGCGGATGGATGTCCTCTGGCCCTTGAAGCATTTGATGGCCCCACTTGGGAGGGAGCGGCCAGTTCCACAGCTGGCTTCTCCTCCAGCCTTATTGGATGCCATGGTTACTGGCAGAGGGGTGGAGGAGCTGCTACCCTCATCCAGAGCGCCCTGAGAGGAGCCTTCAGAGACTCTGCTGCGCTGACATGAGGTTGCTTCGGACCTCCCTGCTCACCGTAGATTGATGGGCACCGAGCTGGGATACTTGGTGCCCAAACCATCTTCCACACTGGCCCTGACCAGCCGAGGCCAATGCCGATGTGAGGGCTTGCAGGTCCAAGTGCAACCCCATGAGGCCCTGATTGTTCTTCTGGAGGAGCCTCTCCATGAGAGTCGTCACTCTCTCCATGGATGATGTATGGCGCTCAGCCATGAGGCTCATTGCATTGGTGATGTTCCATGTGGACTCCTCCAGCACGGGCACCATGCCACTCATAGCCTTATGTATCTCCACCAGGTTGTCCTGCATACCCTGCTGCACTTGCAGAGTTTGCTGCCTCACGGACGACTCCAGAGGCACATCTTCAGCCACCGACGGAGCATGTATTTGGTCCCCAGCAGTCCTCTGACTGCAGGCGTCCTGGGCACTTTCTGTTTCTGCCCGCACCTCAAGCAAGCGTGAAGTGCCCTCTCCGCCGTGCCCTGGGACACTAGCCGAATATCTAATTCCCACCAAGTTGCTAGTATCTGTGCTGGTGCCTGCCTGGCTGAGATAGTGTGATGCTGATGAGTGGATTTACTCTGGGGCTTTAGGGGTGAGAGGTGGGCCCTCTGCCTCTTCCTCCTCCCAGCCCTGCTCCGGTGATGCTGAAAGGAAGAAAAAGGACATTTGATTAGTTACAGTGCAGACAATGAAGGGTGACGGCTGCGTTCAGTGATTTGAGGCAACATGGTGCTCACCCTCCCCGAACGCAGGAGATCATTGAATCTTTTGTGGCACTGGATCCATGTGTGTCGCACCACATCCCGGGAGCTCACACTCTCGGTCACCTCCTCCCATGCGTGTTTGGTCAGGTGGGGATGCCTCCGCCTCCTGTCCCTCGGAAGAAGGACCTCCCACTGCACTCCTCCAGGAGGGCAGCTGGGCACTCGTCAGAAAAACGAGGGGAACACTGCCCTGCTGGCCTACCCTCCGGTATTGCGTCAGGCACGTTGCTCCTCTGATGTGCTCTTCTCCCAGCCATTGTGAGCAGCCTTGCAAAGGCTGCCAGGCCTTCATTTAAACAGGTTGCTGGGTTGCCGTTGGACCAGGTGGTCTGAGTGCGCCTGCCGCCGCCCGCCCACTCCCACTATCCATGGGAACCATGAACTACACTGGGTGGGCCTTAATTGGCCCACTCACATAAAATGGCGATGCGGACCCTATCGTGAGCGGTGATTGGGCCCACACCTGCTCCCGCATGGCCCGCCTGACATGGGGAAAATTCTTCCCAATTTTTTTTTTAAAAAAGTCTGACTTAATTGCAATCCCTTAAGTAAACTCAGCCTTCTTAAGGCAATTTTGGTCTGCACACATTAATCTATTTAGTTTAAAGCCCTCTCTTCAGTCCTGATATGATTTGCCAGTACGCTAGTACTAGCGTGGTTTAGTGAAGGCTGTCAATGGTACAGCTCCTTCTTTCCCCAGTATTGGTGCCAGTGCCCCATGAATTGAAACCCTTTTTCCCTACACCAATCTTTGAGCCACGCATTCAACTCTCTAATCTCATTTACCCAATGCCAATTTGCATGTGGCTCAAGTAGTAATCCAGAGATTATTACCCCTGTAGTTCTGTTTTTTTAATTTAGTCCCTAGCTGCTCAAATCCCTCAGTAGAACCTTTTCTCCTATCTATGTCAATGTGGACCACGGCAACTGAATCCTCGCCCTCCCACTCCAAGTTCCTCCCCAGCCCAGAGGACTTAACCCTGCAGGCATCACAGCCATTGGGACTTGTGCTCCCCTCACTTTAATGGCACCTTTCGTCATGTTGGCATGGTCAGTTTGCTCATTCTTCCTGCAGTGCTTGCTCTCGTTCACACAAGTTACAAGATCCTCGAACCTGTTATAATGGCTGAGGCTCCTCCATTGTTACTTGCTGGATCCTTATACCTGCCTCACGTAGTCGCACCCTCCTGTCCATGACCACAGACTAAATCTGAAATACCTATAACTTAAGGGGTGTGACTGCCTCCTGAAACAAAGTGTCCAGGTAACTGTGCCCCTCCATGAGGCATTGCAGTGTCCAAAGTTTGGACTCCAGCTTAAAGTTCCTTACTACAGATGTGGTTGCTGTGGATCAGACTAGTGTCCACCAGGTCATGCAGCGCATGACCTGCCCTGCTAACTTTATTGTGCTTATTTGAACTAATTAGGTTTCAAGCTTAGAAATATCTCAAATGTTCTCTATAGTTATACCAAGTAGTTGAACTAGTTAAGCTATAAATTTATTGCAATACTTGTGTCTCCCCAGTACCGCTTTAAACTACTGTCCATTTTTCGAGGGATAAAATGGTAAAAACTCTTCAATTACCTACCTACTCAACTAATTAAAACTTTGAACACTCACCTGCTTCTGGAAGCTGAAAAAAACATAAAAAGCAGCATCTTGTTCTCCCCCTGCACCAAATTACCAACAGCATCAAATTCCACAGCTTGTACTGCATAGCACTCAAAACTCATTACATCCAATGCTCCCAGACTTTCATTGTTATTGCTTAATCATCCCTTTTGTTATCACTCTTGCCCTCCACCCTATCACAGACCTTTGTTCTTTATCAACCACCCCCCCACTTTTGCCTGGCTACGGAAGCTTCAAAGCTGTTCATCTCTAACATCTTCCGATTCTGATGAGAGGTCATTGACCTGAAGTGTTAACGTTGTTTCCTCTCTGCCAATGCTGCCTGACCTGCTGAGTGTTTCCAGAAATGTCTGTTTTTGTTGCATAACATTTCAGATTCATTGGTGCAAAATCCACGAGCAGGTGTCAGGAAGATGTTTCCAAAAGCTTCATCCATTTAGTTATTACTGAAATGAGTTTGTCACAGAAAATAAGCATTTCTAATGAGTGCTTAGTTCTCCACCTGAGGAGCGTGATTTAAGTGGCATAAATTACTTTTACAAAAAACTAGACTGAACCATTTATTAGTTTCATTAATAAGTTTCTTAGTAAATTAAATATTTTTTATATGTAGAAGGACATTTAAAATGTGCCTATCAGTGCCTTCCTGTAAGGAAAAAGGAGCATGAATTGAAGAGCTAAAATGGCTGCATACAGAGACAATTGACAGCAACAGTATATGACATAACGTACGTTCAAAATTCCCCATCTTTTGTGGTGATTCGGCCGATTTCACCTATTTTGCACAGTTAATATTAGTGCAAACTATTGAAAACTTGACCCATGCAGTTTCGCTTTCAGCTCAGAGCTGCATTAAGAATGACCTTGGTATCTTTATATGGTATTCCATTTTTTGCCTTTATTTTCTGATGTGATTTCAAATGTTACAATATGTTTTTATCTGTAAATATTTCTAATACTACTTTGTAACTGAGAGGCAATTAATCATGCCTAAAACCAGGCAAGTTTCTACTACTTTATGCCTCTGAATTATGCCATCCTTTTATAGTTCATTTGATTTAATAACAAATCCCTGCTGAATCATTTTTGTTGTCTGTGAAGATGCTGATTTCTTTTCCATTAAGAATACTATGGCACCCAATCTTGGGAAATCTTGAATGATTTTATGAACTAGAAGAAAACTCAACAGCTGATGTTTTCCATGTGAAGGCCCCACATGATTTGAAATTTTTGAGGTCAACGATCTAAAAGACTGCACCTTATTTCAGTGCCAATGTGAACTATGCATTTAGCTTAAAACAAAAAACAGAATACAAAATAAACCAATTAAATAGAAAAAAGTCTGAGAAGCAATGA
This sequence comes from Carcharodon carcharias, assembly GCF_017639515.1. Taxonomy (NCBI): domain Eukaryota; kingdom Metazoa; phylum Chordata; class Chondrichthyes; order Lamniformes; family Lamnidae; genus Carcharodon; species Carcharodon carcharias. Next base: position 77,359,829 of record NC_054469.1, on the reverse strand, counting down.
ACAAAGGAAAAACTATGCCCTTATTATAAAAGACAAGCTCACGGTTATTTGGCAAAACTTCTGGAGAGTTTTGGCCAAATTACTTTTTTTGAGGGGAAATGGAAGAGAAGATGAGCTGCATCGTCATCGGCTGGCCCTCGATTTGAGGATAAGTCAGGGTCGCGAGTTTCTCCCAAGGGCCTTCATGACTGAAGAGGACAATTTTTGACCCACAGTTCTTTGGGTACATGGGGCAGGATGTCCCACGAGGCAGTGTGATCCAGAGCGCAGGATTTGCTTCATTATCTTTCCTTCCCTCCTGCCACTCTGAGTTACAACATTTTATTGATGCGGCAATGTGTGATTCACCTTGATGGACAAGTTGTCGCCATTTTAAATAATTGGTAGCAAGCTCCTCACGGTCATTAATATCAAAGCTGCCATGCTTCAAGGAGAGCTTCAAAGGGCCTTTGAAGCTTTTCCTTTGTCCTTCCCTGGAAGGTTGGCCATTTGAGAATTGAGAAAACAAAACCTGGTGGGGGAGATGATTTTCAGCCATCTGGAATACAGTGTTCAGTCCATTGAAATGGATTTGCAGGAGTTTTGGTTGAAAGCTTGTAGAGTTCCCTTCAAGAAGGGCACTAGTGTTTGTCTGATGGTCCTCCCATTGAATTCAAAGGATGCCGCAGAAATATTGCTGAAGGAATTTCTCTCGCACTCTTAGATGTCACTGATACACACTCCAGGCCTCACTGCAGTACAGGGGGATGGTGACAACAGCTGATCTGTACATGAGGAATTTTGTTGGCTTGCAGTAGTCTTTGTTGTCAAACACTCACTGCCATAGTTTGTAGAAGTCTGACCTGGTTGATGAATGCAATGAAGAGTTCCTGGTGTTGTTGTTGATGTTCTTCTTAGATTAATCTGGCAACAAAGATCATATCAGAGGTTCCTCTGGAAGGTCTAAAGCCACACTCTGGGAGGATTTCCTTAGCCACAGGAAGTAGGTGATTCAGGAGAATGCATGTCAGGATTTTGCCTGCTATGGATAAGGGGGAAATATCTCAATAGTTTTCTCACAGTATGACATGTGCCTTCTTGAAGATAGTTACAGTTGTCACATTACTGAAGTCGGGGGAATTCTTTTTTCCTCACAAATCCACAGGATAAGTTGCATATACTAGTGGCAGTAAGAGATAGAAGCAGTCAAAATGAAGGCCCATGGGGCATTAGGAATTGAGCTTTACTTACACGATACCAATAGAGCATCCCAATGCAACTTGCTGTTTTGGGCTTGATCCAGGTAGGTATTCAGCACGCCAGGACCTCCTGACTCCACATTAATGTAATAAGAAGACAAAAAATGACCGTTTCTGGATGGGCTCCAGAGTTATTTTTTTAAGGACAAATGGTTAGGCTTCTGTAATCCTGGAAGAACAGAGCCAACATGCTAGCACAGGCACTGTTCAGATCTCGCTGAATTTGGCTTTGGGGTTCTGATTGGCATATTGAAGGGGACTACTGTCTGTCCATGGCAGGCATCTTGGGCATCTACAAGGTGCCAGCTAATAATTTGTCAACCTGTGCACTTCGGGGTGCAATTGCCTGTGGCAGTGGCACCCAGAAAATGGTTAAAAAGAAATGGGAAAAAAAAAATGGCAGATGGAATTCAAGATCGATAAGTGGAGTATTTTAATTTTAAAAAAAATTATGGTTAGAATGAGAGAAATCTGGATGCTATGAAAGGCTATACAGGAGGAAGAAATAATGGGGGTGTACGACAAAAGGTACGGCGATAATTATGGGTGATTTTAATCCACATATAAGTTGGACAAATCAGATTGGCAAAAGCAGCTTGGAAGAGGAGTTTGTAGTATGTTTTCAGGACATTTTCTTAGAGCAGCATGTTCTATAAGCAACCAGAGAGCAGGCTATTCTAGATCTTGTAATGTGCAACAAGATAGGATTAATTATTAACTTCATAGTAAAAGTGCCACCAGGCAGCTGTGATCATAACATGATTGAAGTTCGCATTCAGTTTGAGGAAGACAAGTGTGGGTCCAGAACTAGAGTTTAAACTTAAATAAGGGCAATTATGAGGGTATGAAGACAGCTGGCTAGATTGAACAAGGAAATTAGATTAAGGGTTAGGTGAGTCGAGATGTAGTGGCAGATATTTAAGGACATAATTCATAACACTCATAAGAACATAAGAAATAGGAGCAGGAGTAGGCCATTTGGCCCCTCAAGCCTACCCTGCTATTCACTAAGATCATGGCTGATCTGCCCCAACTCTGCTTCGTGCCAGCTCCTCATAGTCCTCAACTCCCGATATTTTAAAAATCTATCCTCCTCCTCTTTAAGTACTTTCAGTGATCTCGGCTCCACAACTCTCTGGGGTAGAGAATTCCAGACATTCACTACCCTCTGAGAGAAAAAATTTCTTCGCATCTCAGTTTTAAATGAGTGACCCCTTATTCTGTAACTATGTCCCCTAGTTCGAGATTCCCCCACTAGTGGAAACATCTCAATATCTACCCTGTCAAGCCCCCTCAGGATTTTGTACGTTTCAATAAGATCATCCCTCATTATTCTAAACTCTAATGAATAAAGGCCTAACCTGTTTAATTGTTCTTGATAAGTCAACCTCTTCATCCCAGGAATCAGCCTAGTGAATCTCTTCTGAATTGCCTCCAATGCCAGTATATCCTTTCTTAAATATGGGGACCAAAACTGTACACAGTACTCCAGGTGTGGACTCACCAACACCCTGTACAGTTGTAACAAGACTTCCCTATTTTTAAACTCCAACCTCCTAGCAATACAGGCCAAAGTCCATTTGCCTTCCTAATTACTAGCTGCACCTGCATGCTAATATTTTGTGTTTCATGCACATGAACACGCAGATCCCTCTGTGCTGTACTTTTTTGCAGTCTCCCTCCATTTAAATAATTGTCTGCCTTTTGATTTTTCCTACCAAAGTGCATGACCTCACACTTCCTTACATTAAACTCCATCTGCCAAGTTTTTGCCCACTCACTCAATCTGTCTATATCCCCTTGCAGATTTCTTATGTCCTCATCACGGCATGCCCTCTCTCCTATTTTTGTATCGTCAGCAAATTTGGAGACGTTACACTCCGCCGCCCCATCCAAGTCATTAATATAGATAATACATAATTGAGGCCCTTGGCCTAATCCACTAGTTACATCTTTCCAACCTGAAAAATACCCATTAACTCTGACTCTCTGTCTTCTGTGTGTTAACCAACCCTCAATCCATGCTAATACAGTACCCCCAATAACGTGAGCACTTATCTTGTGCAATAACCTTTCATGTGGCGCCTTATCAAATGCCATCTGGAAATCCAAATACACAACATGTATAATGCTAATTTTTCTGATAACACAAAGACAGGTAGAAAAGTAAGTTGTGAAAAGAACATAAGGGGTCTGCAAAGGAATGTAGATACGTTAAGTGAGAGGGTAAAAATTTGGCAGAAGGCAAATAACGTAGGAAAATGTGAATTTCTCTATTTGGCAGAAAGAATAGAAAAGCAGCGTATTCTCTAAATGGAGAGAGGTTGCAGAACTCTGAAGTACAGAGGGAATTGGGTGTACTAGTACATGAATCACAAAAAGTTAGTATGCAGAAATGGCAACAGATTAGGAAGACAAATGGAATATTGTTGTTTATTGCCAGGGGAATGGAATATAAAATAGGGATATTTTTCTACAGTTGTACACATCTTTAGTTTAACCACAAAGAGTACTGTCTACAGTTTTGGTCCCCTTAGTTAAGAAAGGACATAATTGCATTAGAAGCAGTTCAGAGAAGGTTCACTCGACTGATTATTGGGATGAGGGGGTTATCTTGTGAGGAAAGGTTGGACAGGCTGGCTCTTATCTGTTGAAGTGTTAAAGAATGATAAGTGATCTTTTTGAAACATAAAATCCTGAGGGAACTTGACAGGGTGGTCACTGAGGTGATGTTTCCCCATGTGGGAGAGGACAGAATTAGGAGACGGAGTTTTTAAAAAAAGGGACCTCCCATTCAAGATGGGGATGAGGAGAATTTTTATCTGAGGGTCATGACCCTGTGGAAATCTCTTCCCCAGAGAGCTGTAGATCCAGTGTCATTGAATACAGGCACCGGACCCCTTACCTGGCATCCCAAAAACTAGAAGGACCTGAAAACTGGCTACAGTCGACAATGGTGTCCTGTGCAGCAATTTGAGATTGGGGCACAGATTACTTCGTTGAGCTTCCACTTTATTTGGTGGCATCACTCATTCCCGCATCAATTACCTGTACACACAGTTCGAACACTATTCGAACCAGTGTCTCTGTAATTATAGTCTTTATTATCTCTGGTGGTTTTATGTCGAAAAGATCAGCAGGAAGTCCCTTGACAAGCGGGAGAGCCAAGAGGAGATATTTGTCGCTGAGCATTAAGCAGAAAGTGGAGTTACTAATGCACCTTTAGAAGGGCACCTCTGTTAAAAATTAAGTGAAGAATACGGTGTTGGCATATTAACCATTTATGACTTCAAGGAGCAAAAGGAGGAGTTACTTAAATTTTATGATGACAGTGTGACAGTGATGTGGCCAAATTAATGGATAATAGGAAAGCACTCCATCAGTCAAAGACTGTCCATGCAGACAAAGTGTTACTAGAGTGGATCAGGCAACATTGGAGTGAGAAATACCCACTGGATTGCTCCATTATCATGGCCCAAGTGAAAGTGCTCCATGAAGAGCTAGGTTTAACATCACCATGTGAATACTCATCAGGATAATAAAACAAATTTTTAAAATGCCATGGTGTACATCTGCTGAAAGTATGCGGTGAAAAAGCTTCAGCTGATCATGAAGCTGCAGCTGCTCGGATGAAATTTCCATGGTAATATCAGAAGAAGGTCTAACAGCAGAGTAAAAGTACAATGTTGATGAGACCTCATTATATTGTCTCAAAATGCTCACTGCATCCAACAGAGGCTCGGGATTTAAGGATTTCCAAAAATAATTCAGTGTAAAAGATGCACTCTGGAGTGCTGTGAAGGCTTATGTCAATCTACCCCAAGATATTTTGATAAATGGATGGAACAACCTGTGGCCATTTACCATGTTCCCAAATTGTGGTGATGAAATCAAACCTGATTTTAGTGTTTTCTATATGTCTGAGGAGAAAAAAGTTCAAGATTTATTGGCAAATGCGAAAGGTTTGTCATATGCTGAAGCCAAGTTGTTGGATGAAGCTTTTGACGATTGTCTGAATATTGACAACGATGCTCTGGCTCACCTCAAGCTCACAGACATTGAAGTATTTATAAGGCAGAGGTAGATGGATTCTTGACTAACAAGGGAATCAAAGGGTATTGGGGGTAGGCAGAAAAGTGGCATTGAAACCACAATCAGATCAGCCATGATCTTATTGAATGGTGGAGCAGGCTTGAGGGGCCAAATGGCCTACTCCTGCTTCTAAGTCATATGTACGTATGTATGTTTCTATGTAAAATAATTTGTGGGTTCAGGTTCACCAGGCACTAAAAATTACGTAATCATTACTAAAGGAGTTGGTGGAAGAACATCTCAAAACGAAAAAGTATATTGCATGGACTTCAAAAGAGAAAATCTTGCTTGACCAAACTTATTGATGTTTTGAGGAGGTAATTGCGAGAGTAGACAATGGTAATATAGTAAATGTAATTTATCTGGATTTGAAACGACCTTCAATAAAGTGCCCCATAATAGACAAGTGAATAATGTCAGAGAATGTGGAATCAAGGGACAAGTGCCAGAATGGATTGCTAGCTTGTTTCAAGACAAAGCAGAGAGTGCAAGGAAAGGGTAGTTATTCTAAGTGGCAGAAGGTGGGAATTGTTGTTTCACAAGGATCATTGCTGGGACCAGTGCTATTCACAATTTACATTAACTATTTGGATTTTAGAATCAAAATCATAATTTCCAAATTTGCTGATGATACCGAATTGGGTTGCAGAGGACGGCAACAAATTACAGGAGGATATTAATAAACTTGCAGAACGGTCAAAAACTTGGCAAATGGAGTTCAACACAGATGAATGGTAGGTGGAATAGGGGGTCACTTATTACTTGAAACTTGCAAGTCTCAGTGGGGTAGAGGGACAAAAGGATCACAGTGCAAATATGTCAATTATTAAAAGTTGTACCACAGTTTAGCAAGGCCATAAAAAATGCAACCAAGCACTAGGCTTTATTTCTAGAGGGATAGAATTGAAAAGTACGGAAGTTATGCTAAACCTGTATCAAATTTTGGTTAGGCCATGCTTAGAGTCCTGCTTGCTAGATTATAAAAAGGATATAGAGGCACTGGAAAGAGTGCAGAGAAAATTTACAAGGAAATGTGCGGGTATACATATCAAGAAAGGATTAACAGGCTGTGTTCCTTTTCTCTAGAAAATAAGACAGCTGAGGGATAACTGAATAGAGGTCTTAAATTCTGAAAGTATTGATGGTAGATATAGAGAGAATGTTTCTTCTTTGAAGCCATCAATATAAGATAGTCTAATATAAGAAATTCGATAGGGAATTCCGAAGAAACGTCATTACCCAAAGAGTGGTGAGAATGTGGAACTTGCTACCACAGGGCGTGGTTGAAGCAAATAGTATAGATGCATTTAAGGGGAAGCTGGACATGCATATAAGGGATAAAAACACAAAATGCTGGAAAAACTCAACAAGTCTGGCAGCATCTGTGGAGAGAGAAACAGGGTTAACATTTTGAGTCTGTATGACTTCTTCAGAGCATATGAGGGAGAAGGAAATAGAGAGTTATGATATATTTAGATAAAGAAAGATGGAAGGAGGCTCGATTGGAGCATAAATGCTAGCATAGACTGTTTGGACTGAATGGCCTATTTCTATGCTATATATCCTATGTAAAAGCGTCATCACAAATGTGTAAGGCCATAAACGGTGAACAGAAAATTGTACTTTCTGCCAAGAGATATAAAATACAAATGCTGAGTTGTAATAATTAAACTATATAAAACATTTATAAAGTTGAATGCCATGTGCAATTTTTGAATCCAAACTACAGGAAGGATATTCACCCAATAGAGAGTGTATGGTGCAAAACCACCTGGTTGCTTGGTATGAGGAAGTACAATTATTGAAAAAAAACTTGAGAAATTGCGGCTGCCTTTATTCAACACATGAATATTTAACTTACAATGCTCTTATTTTGTTAATGAATTTACCAGAACCCTGATAAAATTTTGTCCTTAATGACAATTTGCTTATGCCATGAGTTGTAGCCACGTTTTCTCTCTCCCTGGTTGTTTCCATATCAAAAATAGCTACTTTTTACTTGCCATCTTTCAGTTTATCATTTGATGCACCATCTATTATTGCAAGAAAAGAAATGCTATTCTCGTAAGCTGTGGAAATTTGTTGATATAAGTAGCTGTGTTAAGAACAAATCTAATGACAAGTAACCTTAAAACTTAAAATTATGATTCGTATTGCTTTTGTTGAAGCAGTCACTTTGCATTTTATGTTATCTTCTTTCCTCTGAATACCACTGGTCACAAATATATCATTGCGTCTTTCAATTGATTTTTTTTTTGTTCCTATTAGCATTAATTTGTAAATGACAACGCATTTCAGTTTACCAGAGACTTTTTGCATTAAGCAAATGTGTATTTCTCTTCGATGGTTTTCAGAAATTGATATTCTAACTCCTAATGTATTTAAGTACATTTAATGTATGCTTTGTTTTATTGATCTGTGTTGCTATCCAGGAGAGAGCATTGCACAGTTGACTGATGTGGGCGCCTTTGACCAACCAGAATCGGATACAAGGGCAACAGTTTACACAGATAAAACTGGAATGATAAAAGCTGCACGGCTACTACTGTCTTCTGTTACAAAAGTACTGGTGTTGGCAGACAGGGTAGTCATTAAACAAATTATCAACTCCAGAAGCAAGGTATGTAACTGTTTAAATTATCAAGAAATTTACACGAGAAAAGAACTTTATAGTGTATGATACCTACACAAACCACAATAGCAAGTTTTAGAAAAGAAAACCAGTGTGGTGACTAACATTGCATTGAACCTGTATTAACATGGGAAGAAACTAGTAACTAAATATGCTTTACATCCCCAGAGATTGCATTTTGCGGAATAATCTATCTGGTATTAATGAAAATAAATAGGCTTTTACAATTATAGCCTTGCAGAATGCATTTTCTTGTTGAATGAAGAGAAGCAATTGCTTCTTCTATAGATAGAATGAAGAGGAACATAAGAAATGTGGATGGATACTTTGTTTGGAAATACAGTTACCAGGGAACATGAAATTTGACATTTAACCTAATTGTTTTCAGAATAATAAACTAGCAAACTTCAAAGTCTGTAAAGGTATCTGGGGAAGAAACCTTCAGTGTTTCTTCCCTCATAAATCATCTTAGCTCAACAATTGTGGTGGCTATGACATACAAAAGAAAACAACATGATCGTTTGCGTCTTCAGTGGCAATTTTTGGTTGGGCAAATAGCTTGATATATATAGATTACCAGTCACTGAATACAACAGAGGTCAGCTACTTGTACCTTTTCACAAAACACTGAAAAAGTCAGCAGGTCAAAGAAACTGTACATTGGCAGATGGAAGCAGATTATTCAATACCTCAAACTTGTTCTGCCATTCAGTTATATCATGGCAGATCCGTATTTGACTTTGCTTCATATCCTTTGATATATTTTTGTTCAGTAATGATTATTAATCTCAATTCTGTAAATTTCAATTGACTCAGGACCACCTTTCATGGGAAAGAATTGTACAGTTTAGCTACTCTTCTTGTATGGGGATAAAAGTACTTCCTGATTTCACTGCTAAATGGCCTAGTTTTAATTTTAAGGTTGTGCCCCCTTGATCAGTATTTCTGCAGTTGAGAAGCAGTTTTTCTCCATATACCCTATGGTCCATTAATCATTTAAAATTCAATTAGATAATCAACCTATTCAAGGAATAAAAACTAAATTTCTGGAATCTGTCCTCATATAGAACCCTATGGAATACCACTTGTCTTATCCCTCCAACCAATTACACCAGGTTGCCTGCAATTCAGTGCTCTTTCATTTTTGCTAATAATCTCGTGTAGAACCTGATCAAATGCCTTCTGGGTGTCCATATCAGCAGCATCCATAGATAAATCCTGTCCAACATGTTAATGTTGCCTCAAAAAAAATCAACTAGATCAGCCAGGCATGCTCTAGCCTTCAGAAATCCAAGCTGACTCTCTGATTTAGCTGATGCTTGCTCAAGCACTTGGTCAGTTCAAACATGAACAAAAGAGCAGAACTCCCGAGGTGAGGTGAGAGTGACTGCCCTTGACATCAAGGCAGCATTTGACCGGGTTTGGTATCAAGGAGCCCAAGCAAAACTGGAGTCCATGGGAATCAGGAGGAAAACTCTCCAGTGATTGGAGTCATACCTAGCACAAAGCAAGATGGTTGTGGTTGTTGGAGGTCAGTCATCTCAGCTCCAGGATATCATTGCAGGAGTTCCTCAGGGTAGTGTCCTAGGCTCAACCATCTTCAGCTGCTTCATCAATGACTTTCCTTCCATCGTAAGGTCAGAAGTGGAGATGTTCACTGATGATTGCACAATGTTCAGTATCATTCACGACTCCTCAGATACTGAAGCAGCCCATGTCCAAATGCTGCAAGACCAGGACAATATCCAGGCTTGGGCTGACAAGTGGCAAATTACATTCGTGCCACACAAAGTGCCTGGCAATGACCATCTCCAACAAGAGAGAATCCAACCATTGCTCCTTGATGTTCAATGTCATTACCATCACTGAATCCCCCACTATCAACATCCTGGGGGGTTACCATTGACCAGAAACTGAACAGGACTAGCCATATAAATACTGAAAGAGCAGGTCAGAGACTAGGAATCCTGCAATGAGTAACTCACCTCCTGACTCCCCAAAGTCTGTTCACCACAAGTCAGGAGTATGATGGAATACTCCCCACTTGCCTGGATGAGTGCAGCTCCCACAACACTCAAAAAGCTTGACATCATCCAGGACAAAGCAGTTTGCTTGATTGGCACCACATCCACAAACATTCACTCCCTCCACCACCGACGTACAGTAGCAGCAGTGTGTACCATTTACAAGATGCACTGCAGGAATTCACCAAGGCTCCTTACACAACACCTTCAAGATCCACGACCACTACCATCTAGAAGGACAAGGGCAGCAGATAGATGGGATCATCACCACCTGGAGGTTCCCCTCCAACTCACTTACTATCCTGACTTGGAAGTATATCGCCGTTCCTTCTCTGTCACTGGGTTAAAATCCTGGAACTCACTAACCGCACTGTGGGTGTACCTGCACCACATGGACTGCAGTGTTCAAGAAGACAGCTCATCACTACCTTCTTAAGGGCAATTAGGGATGGGCTATAAGTAAAAAAAAAAAAGTCGGCCTTTGATAGATTCCAGTAACTTTATATAAACCTAGATTACTGTTAAGCTGATGGGTCTGCAGTTACTTGGTGTCTCTTTCATTCCCTTCTTAAATAATAAATTACCAGTTGCAATTTAAAATCCAAAGGCACAATTTTTCAATCTAGAGAGTTTTGGAAAATCATGATGAACTTATCTGCAACTTCCTCATTTATATTTCTTTTAATACAACGGGTGGAAGCTATTATATGCCAGAGATCTTTTCTTATTACATCCTCCATTACTATTTTTTTATATATTAAAGCAATTAAGTTCCTTTTCCTGACTTATTTTGAGGATCCCTTTTATGACTGACATTTTGTCCTTTTCCTCTGCTGTGAAAATGAATGCAAAGTGCTCCTTTAACAAGTCTGCCATTTCTTTATTATTGATTATAATTGCACTTGCATCCATTCTGTGTGTTCACAGGGCTCTTTACCACTCTATGGGCAGAATTTCCAGGTCGGCGAGCGCGGGCAGGAAATGCTCGCTGACGCGCAAAATGATGCACGATGACATCAGGCTTGCACCCTGACGTCATCGCTATATTTTGTTTGGCGGGCACATGCCGGAGTCAGCTGTGCGCCCGCCAAAATGTCAACAGCCAATAAAGGCCACTAAGAAATCAGTTAAAGCAATTTAGAATGCTGCCCATTCAACCTTAAGGTTGACGGGCAGGTGAAGAGCCCAGGTGGCCTTCGCATTTTTCATGTTACCTCATCCACGGGCAGGATGAGGTTTCATGAAGTGTTTAAAAATTGAATAAAAATTAAAAAAAAATTCATTGACATATCCCAGCTCATGTGATGCTGTCACATGAGGGGACATATTTTAAAAGTTTTTAATTTCTTTATTTTGATGTTTAAAACTTAAACAAATCTGCGCTCTTTCATGCAGGCCCCGACTCAGGGAATTTCCCCCCCACCCCACCTCCGCGCCAGCCCAGGGAGCGCTCAGTGCTTCCGTGCACATGTCACGCTGGGCAGGCCTTAATTGGCCCTCCCACATAAAATGGTGGCGCAGACCCAATCGGGGGCGCCAATCAGATTTGCGCCCGCCCCCGCACAGCACGCATATGGGGGGGGTGGGACTTGTGTGTCCGGGTCCGGCCTGCCATTCTTAATGTCTGCGGAGTCTTTCTGACTCTGTGAAAATGTGGTCCATTGTCTCTGGCCTCACTGTTGACCATGGTTACTTAACTATACAAGTGGAAGCTTTTCCTTTTAGAGATATGCACTGGTTTTGTATCGTACACTTCTCACTGTTTGTCTTTAGTTTTCCCCATTGACTCTCCCCACTCTGCCTTGTGCACTCCCAATTTAAAACCTTGGCTTGAGTATCTCCCTTCTCTTCTCCATACCTGATATCAAATTCAAGCCTATTATGGTCATTATTTGCAAAATATTCCCTTATTGCCAGCTTGATAACTAATTCTGGTTCAACGCTAAATCTAATATGATCTGTCCCCTGTCAGTACTGAAGCATGTTGTTCTGGAAACTGTCATGGTCAACACTACATTCTAGAAATTCATTGTTGTTACTGACTGGACTGTTCTGCTCTCCCAGCCTATATGAAAATGAAAATTTCCCACTATAACCAATAATTTAAGAGAGGCCTGTGCTGGGGAAGAATTTGCCCCTGCTCTATGATATTGCAGATGCTGTAAATGAATGGAGGATTAGAACATTTTTGATTTGCACTAGCTGTGGTGAGTTTGAAAATTTGTTGAATTTTTCTGGGCTTATTTTAACATTAAGCTTGCTTGGCTGACAGAAAAAATAACAAGCTCTTATAGTTGCATGGTACTGCTGATAACAGCTGAAAAACCCGTGGGCAGCTGCCTTCTAATAATTTACAGTCGACAACTAAATGAAAAGACAAGTTGTGTTTTCAGTGCTTAATCTTTCCTTCTGTGCATTGGTATAAAAAGATCTGGCTATGTAAAGGCTAAACTCCTACCCTGAAGCATTTCCTTCTAATCACTGTAGACTTAAAACCGAACACACTATTGGGAGAGAAATTCAACATTATTTCACCTGCTTTTTGCGTGTAAACCGAAGCAAAAGAAAATAGATTAAACATTGGAGTTGCCTGTTGCCAAATTATAAACCACCGACTTTTAGTTGTGCCTGTGTGTCCAAATCAGGATCCAAAAGCTGGTGTTAAGACCCTGATAGAAATTCGTGTACAAATGGGCAGAGTTTGTGCCATGACTACAATGCCTAATTGTTCCAAGATTTGAGAAGGTCTTAAAGGTTATTCAGGAAACATTTTACAAGTTCAATTTCTCTGAAACCAGGAGAAGTAGGTGTAACCCCCTTGATTGCACAAAAACACAGTGGGCTACTGCCAACCCGGATTCATTGCTTTCCACTTTGACCGCTCCCTCATCCCCTAACTGCAGCCTAGCTCTGCTTTAGAGATGGCCAGAATTGTTAAGTCCCAACAAGTGAGTTGCATCATGACACCTGGTTGACCTCCTGCAGCTCTTCTGTTGAAAGCAATCAGGGCCCATGCTCAAATTACAATCTTGTCTTATTTGCATTCCACTTTCCCATTTTCTCAGTCTGTGTTTCAAAAGCTTCATGAGGAACTTGTAAATCTTAGAGACAAATTCCCAGAGGAAGTTAACGATTGGGATTTTCCGTGCCCGCCGGCATCAGGCATGAGCGGACAATGTGGCGCGATCAGTTTCACTATGGTGGGAAAACAGTTTGTAATTGTCCACTCAGGCCCCCTGGTGATCCTCCACTATCGGGCATCAGGAACCTCACTGTAATACATCAGCATATCATTCTTAGACCTGCCCGCTGGAATCGTCTCTCCACCACCCCCCCTGCCCCGGCAAGCTGGATCGTCTGCCCGTGTTAGCAGGAATGCAAGTTGGTGCAGAACACGTCTTGACAAGTGTGATGTGCAGAAGTTGGGACTTACCCGCCAGGGCTTTGCTCACGTCGTGGTCATCTGAGGAGCAGGAGATGCTGGAGCCCAAACACCCATGGCACACTGGAGGGGTGTCCATGGCATGCTGGGTTGATTCTCGTGGACATGGTTCTGCTGCAAAGCTACTCACAGAAGTTGGAAAATCACCACTGATGCTCACAACAGGTGATGGTCGAGGGGGTGGGAGAGGAAGGGTTAGGATCAGCTGGGAGAGGAAGATGTGACTGGGGAGGTGAGATTGAGATGGTTGGGGGAGGAGGAGGTAACGGTGGAGAAGACTGCAACTGGGGAGGTAGGTGTACGCGGGGTGAAAGGTGCAAGGGAAGGAGTGCGGAGAGGAGGTGGGGGGGAGGGGGGAGTGGGGAGTGTAAGGGTTGAGGAAGAAGTAAGAGTGAAGGAAGGAGTCAGGGAGTGGGTAGGAGTAAGGCTGGAGGAAGAGGGTAAAGCATGAGGCCTTGAAAGCCCCTGCCACACACACACTTTTCCCTTCAGAATCACTTGTGGGCCGGCTGCTCCCTCTGTGGTGACAGGTCTTCTGGGCTTCTTATTTCTACCTCTTCACTGGAGGTGTTCTCTTGGCTGCAGATGAGGGCATGGATGGAGCTGAGGGACTGGCTGGCTGAGGGTGTTGGTCCCTTGGCAGAGTCTGCTGTGAACCAAACTAGAGGTAAATAGTGCATGGCAGCACAGTCAAAAGCATGAGAGAGAGCACTCACAGTTGTGTTGAGGGGGGGGATGATGTGGTGCAGGATCCTCAGGTGGATGTTCACCACCAACCTCACCATCGCTGCAGGCACGGTCCGCATCTTCACCAGTCAGCATGATGGCACACTCCTCAAGGTGGGTGAGGGGCCCAATGTGGGCCACTCCACCCCCGGTCTGGGACCCCACCCTGCTGATGTGAGCCAGCTTCTCCTGCATGAAAACAGATGGAGAGAGTGTAAGCAGGACACATGCCACTGAGTGGAATGTTTGTGTGGTGAGTGGCACCATGGACAGGAATGAGGTTCATATCAAGAGGATATGAATCTGATGGAGATGTAAGGGTGTATGTGAGAGTTAGTGGTGTTGTCCCTTACGGTGTGAGATCCCTGTGGATGTGTGATGATTTTGTGAGTGTGTGAGTTGAGAGTGATGAGAAGATTGAGTTTACCTGGCAGAATGGATGAGACCATTCACCCTTTAGTGGTACTAGGTGGCTGTGCTCTTTTGGAGGGCATTGGCGTTGACCACCACAGCCATCACCTCCCAAGCCTGCTTGGTAACACCGCTGCCCACCCTGTGGCCAGAGCGGGGGCAGAGGACATCGCGGCAGGCCTCAATGGCACCCAAAAGTAATTCCAGTGATGTGTCATTAAACCTGGGGCTACACTCTTTTTGCCTTTTGTGGACATCATCCCTGCAGTCGTCATGGGCTGGAATCACTGGGATGTGTGCGAGTGTCTGGACTTTAAACATGGCGCCCGGTGAGATGAAACAGTGAGGTAATTGCAGGTGGGCGAATGAGACCCCGCCCATCATGGAAATGCCATAACAAAAACAGAATTACCTGGAAAAACTCAGCAGGTCTGGCAGCATTGGTGGAGAAGAAAAGAGTTGATGTTTCGAGTCCTCATGACCCTTCAACAGAACTGAGTGAATTTTAGGAGAGGGGTGAAATGTAAGCTGGTTTAAGGTGGGATTGGTTGGGGGGGTGGGGGGGTGGTGGATGGTGTGGTTGTAGGGACAAGCAAGCAGTGATAGGAGCAGATAATCAAAAGATGTCAAAGACAAAAGAACAAAGAGGTATTGAAGGTGCTAATTAAGAATGGATGGCAGGGCCCTCAAGGTACAGCTCTAGTGGGGGTGGGGTGGAAAGACTAGCAGGGCATAAAATATTTAAAAATAATGGAAATAGGTGGGAAAAGAAAAATCTATATAAATTATTGGAAAAAAAACAAAAGGAAGGGGGAAGAAACGGAAAGGGGGTGGGGATGGAGGAGGGAGTTCAAGATCTAAAGTTGTTGAATTCAATATTCAGTCCGGAAGGCTGTAAAGGCATGGAAACGCCATGTTTCCCAGGAATGCATAAATACTGTGACGGGATTGGGATGATGTGTTGTGAAAACCCGCCATCATGACAGTAGGGTAAAACGTCGCTTCACCTGCCTGCTACCGCATTTAGTGCAAATCTGGGACGATTCTGGTCAATGTGACCATATAAATATTTGTAATTAATGTCAAAATTAGAGCAGAATGTTGATTTTTTTTGCAGCTATTTTGACCTTTATTATTGAGGCAAACATATACAATGCTAGTGTTCGAGTTACATGACAGATGCCCAGGCTATTATACAGAACTAGTATTTTTCATGGGTTTTTCATAATTGCTCTGCCAATTGTTTAGTAAGAAAGAAAGAACTTGATTTGTATAATGCATTTCACAACCTCCAGATGACTCAAAGCCCAAGGTAACTGCCAAGCATTCTTTGAAATTTGCATGGTTTAAATTTCAAACAATGCTTGGCAGATAACTGTCAATCACCATCACTCGTGCATTCTCCATGGCAACGCCTCTACCAATCAGAGCCTACTTGCCAACTAATCAGCACTCTCTTCACATACAGTATAAGTTGTTGTCTTCCCCCTGTATTGGTATTCTTGCGAAGTGTCTGGAAGAGTGCAAGATGAAAAGCTTCGACATGTCTCTTTTATCAGCAATAATTATGCAGTGTGTTGAAAAGACCTGTTGCCAGTAGGCTACCATATAAGTCATGGTCAATTGCAGAGTGGTGCATGTATGTATCTGAGGGGCAGATTAGTTCCCTCATTTCACATGCATCACAGTGCCTCTTGCAGTAAAACAGTTGAGATCAGAAATTCTATGGGCTAGAGGGAAGTGCATGAAATTACGCACCTACACACACAGTGCCACTCTGCTCTCTAATGTGCTGGATTTTCAAGTCATCAAATCAGCTTTTATGTTTTGAGTCATAGACTAGAACAGTCCTTCATACTGATGCCAGCTCTTTGAAAGAGTTGTCCAATTTAGTCCCACATAACAGCTTGTTCCTCAGAACCTTGTAAATTATTCCTCTAAGTACATATCCAATTGCCGTTTGAAAGTTCCTATGGAACCTCCTTCCCACACCCTTTCAAGCCCTGATTTCTAGATCTTAACTACCCTCAGATAAAACTTTTTTTCTCTCCCTCAGTTAACCTATGACTTTCCTATGTGCTCTATCGAAACTTCTCATGATTTTGAAACCCCTATTAGATCCATCCTTAACCTCTGCTCCATGGAGAACAATTGTACCTT
Organism: Carcharodon carcharias; assembly: GCF_017639515.1. Classification (NCBI taxonomy): domain Eukaryota; kingdom Metazoa; phylum Chordata; class Chondrichthyes; order Lamniformes; family Lamnidae; genus Carcharodon; species Carcharodon carcharias. The sequence goes on along the minus strand of NC_054469.1, from coordinate 77,343,104 downwards.
CTCCAATCTCTCCAAATAACTGAAATCCATCTTCTGTGGCATTATCCTGTAAAACCAACTCTGCACTCTCTGCAAGGTCTTGACATCCTTCTTAAAGTGTGGTGTCCAGAAAGGTACATGACTCCAGCTGAGGCCTAACCAGTGGCTTCCTTGTTTTTGTATTCAGTGCCCCTATTTATGAAGCCAGATATCTGATGCACTTTCTTAACTAGATTGCCAACTTGCCCTGCCAGCTTAAATAATTTGTGAATGTGCACCCCCAGTTCCACTCATTCCTGAAACTCCCTCAAAATAAAACCATTTAGATCTCTGTGCATCATTTCACTTATTTGAATTAAATCGCACCTGCCACGTGTCTGTCCATTTCACCAGCCTGCCTATGTCCTCCTGATGTGAATAGCCAAAACTGAAAGATCCCCATAGATTCTATAAAGCCACTCATTGTAGTCAACAGTGCAACTCATTAGTAGTCGACAGTGTGATGTTCAGTCATGAGACAATGCAAATTCAGGTTTTTCCTAAATGTGGTTAAGATTTGATCTTGATAACAATTGTAGGATTGTAAATCTGGAAGCAGAGCAAGCGCTAAAGCACAGATTTTAGCACAGGTTTGTTCTGTTGTCCAAAATCTATTTCACAACGCTAATGAAATAAAAGCACTAATCACTACAATTAATATGGGGAGAATTTTCCCCATGTGTGGGAACAGGCGTGGTGATCGGGACTGCGCGCCATTTTACACGGGCGGGCCAATTAAGGCCCATCCAGCGTGTTTGCCGACTCCCGGGGACGGCTAGGGTGGGCGGGCAGAGGCAGATTGGCAATCGCTGCCAAGTCGAATGGTGACCCAGCGGACTGTTTAAGGCCAAGCTGCAGCCGCTCCAAGGCTGCTGTACATGACCAGAGGTCGGGGCAAAGGCACATCGAGGCTAGCCATGCTGGAGGGTGGGGTGGGTGGTCACTGTGCGCCCAGGTTTTCAGACGAGTGCCTTGCTGCCCTCCTCGAGGAGGTGGCAGCACAGCAGGAGGTGCTCGTCCTCGAGGACGGGAAGAGGAGGCCATCTCACTTGACCAAGCGTGCGTGGAAGGAGGTAGCGGAGGCCGTGAGCTCCAATGATGTGGTGCGGCGCTCATGAACCCAGTGCCGCAAGCGCTTCAATGATCTGCTGCACATGGGAAGGGTGAGTAGCATGTTGGCATCGTTCACTTCACCCATCATGTAAGCTTCACTCCTGCTGGTGCCCCACCCATGTCTGACTGGCCTGCGTGCAATGAGTCATTGATGGCATGTGTCCTTAGCTGGGCAGGCCACCAGATATTCTGTATGCGTTCGTCAGCCTGAGAGGGTGGTGATGAGATGGGTTCTGCACCCGCAGCATGTGGTGGACTGACACCCACATGACTGTGGTGGGGACAACCTGGAGGATCTGCACCCAGGTGCTCCGCTCAAACTCCAGGACATGTTGAAGTCAGGGTGATGACATAGTGGGAGAGGATGTTTAAGGTGGCATGGCACAGGTGGATCTGCTGCCCTCTGCACTCCACGTCATTGTGCCTCCTTGCAATGGCAGGTACAGTTGTATGCTTCCAACTGTGATGAAGGCAGCATGTGGCCAAGGTTGCAGGGGGGAAGGACACACCTGGCATATTTGTGTGAATGGTGGCCAGCAGCAGGGGAAGGATGCAATGAACCCCTGCAATGGGCGACTAGGCTTGGAGTGGGCCGGTCGCCAGGAGATTGATGGTACAAGTATCACTTATCAATGCTATTTTTTAATTTCCAGGAGAAGAATTCTCATAACAACGTCAAGCAGCTGAGGACTGGCAGTGGGCCAGGCCAGATTTTGCTGCTTAGCCATTTTGAGCAGGAGGCCTTCGACCTGGAGAAGTGCCATGCGCCCAGGTCCACTGGAGCCGGAGAGGCTGGGGTTCCATGGGCAGGAATGTATGGCCAGCACTCACGTCACCAGTAATCTCCCAACAGCCATGGCATTGCAGATTGTTGAGTGAGTGACGTTACCAACATGGTTTGCCCATTGCGTGTGGAATGATGAGTGCATGATGAGCCGGGAGACAGGCATGTACATTGACATTGCCGGCAGGCTAACTGATCGAATGTCCTTACTCTTCCTTTCAGCATCATTGGTGCAGGGCAGGGACCCGGAGCAGCAGGGGCTCCCTCTGACACCTGAGGGCCATGAAGTTGCACCATCAGAAGGATCACACCATCATTGCCAGGCAGGCACCAGCGCAGATTCTGGCACCCCTGTGGGCATCAGATCTTTGGCCAGTGTCCCAGGTCACACCAGTGAGGGCACTTCACAGTCGCAGGAGGTACTGGCGGGGACAGAGAGTGCCAGTGACGCCAGGAGTCGGAGGACTGCAGGGGCCAGGCACATGCTCAGTCCGTTGCTGATGATGAGCCTCTGGAATCGTCGGCGATGCAGCCAAGTGCTGACATGCGGCCGGGTGCGCGGGGCCATCTAGTGGAGATACATGAGGCTGTGCTTGGCTTGGTGTCAGTGGTGGCGTCTACGTGGACTGTAGCCGATGCATTGAGCCTCATGGCTGAGCGCCAAGCTTCCTCCATGGAGAGAATGGTGACTCTCATGGAGAGGCATCTCTGGGGACAGGATCAGGGTTCCTGAGGTTGCGCTCAGATCTGCAATCCCTCACAGGGACATTGACTTCATGTGGTCAGTACCCGTGTAGGCGGTGTATACCAGGTATCTCACCTTGGTGCCCATCTATCTACCCTGAGCAGGGAGGGCTGAATGGACCTCACCTCGGTGAAGCAGCTGGCTGCCATCTCTGCTGGTGCCTCTCAGGGTCGCCTGATGAGGGCGGCAGTTCCTCCGTCCCTCTGTCAGTGACCACGGCACCCAATGAGGCTGCAATGACTGGGGAGATGCCAGCTGCAGAGCTGGCAGCTCCCTCCCAGGCAGGGCCAGCACAGGCTCGATGGGCCAGAGGACCACCGCCAAGGTCATTGAGGCCAACAGGACATCAGAGACAGCCGGCTGTCTCAGGTGCCAGTGCCAGCGAGGGGGCACCACAAAGAAGTAGCACCTGCAAATGTAAAATGATGGCACTTTAGGCAGACCCCAGGTTCATCACTGGTGGTTTTTTTGTTGGCCCCCCTATGAGTTCCTTCTAATTATGTGTGAAGTGCTACATCATTTTATTTCTGTTATGTCAAGAGACTTTTGTTACAGCATTAAATTTATGTCATCTAAAATGGCTGGGGATGCCTCTTTTCTTGGGCAGGTGCATGGATTCCTGAGAATTGATGAGTGATTTGTGTGTCATTGACATTTATTGACTGGACTCATCATCACTACTCCCATCCAGATAGATTTTGCACCAAGGTCTCCAGGATGGAGGCTACAGGCCAGGCTTGTGTTGGAAATCCATATTGCTGTGCTAACTAAAGGTTCCTTGGATTAGAGCGTCCTGGGTGTCCCTGCCTCCCTGGAGTATGCCCGGGTCAACATCTGCCCCCTCATCATTTCCCTGTGCATGCTCATCCTCGGACTCACTGCTGGACTCATCGTGTGCAGCTGCAGCCACTGCGTCTACATCTTCTTCATCCACAGCGTCTCCCCTTTGCAGCGCAAGATTGTGGAGAGCGCAGCATGTAACCACTATCATCGACACTCGATCTGGGGGGTGCTGCAGTGCGTCCCCGGAATGGCCCAGGCATCTGAAGCACATTTTGAGAAGACCGATGGTTCTCTTCACCACAGCCCTTGTGGAGGCGTGTCTTCTATTATACTGCTGCTCAGCTTCTGTTCTTGGATGGCAGAGAGGCGTCATGAACCCCCTTCTGAGGGGATAGCCCTTGTCACCCAGCAGCCATCCATCCAGCCGGGCTGGAGCACTGAAGAGCCCCGGCACCTGGGAGTGTCTGAGGATGTAGGCATCGTGGAGCTGCTTGGGTACCTTGCACAGACTTGTAGAATCAGCATCCTGTGATCACACACTATCTGCACGTTCATGGAGTAGAAGCCCTTCCTGTTGACGAAGGCACCGGGCTCACCTGCTGGCACCGTGATGGCCACATGTGTACAGTCTATTGTACTCTGGGCGCGGGGGAAGCCAGCAATGGCCACGAGGCCTCTGGCTCGCTGCGTCTGGCTTGCCTGGTCCCAGTGGTAGTGGATGAAGGTCAGTACAAACCTGAACAGAGCGTCCGTGACCTGCTTGACACAAGTGTGGACAGCTGATTGGGAGACACCACAAAGATCACCCACCGAGCTCTGGAAGGAGCCAGAGGCATAGAAGTTGAGGGCAGTTGTGACCTTTAGAGCCATTGGCATGGGTGTCCACCCATACAGTTAGCTGAGATCACTGGACCAATCATCTCAAGTTCTGTCGAAGTGTCATGAGGACTCGAAACGTCAACTCTTTTCTTCTCCGCCGATGCTGCCAGACTGCTGAGTTTTTCCAGGTAATTCTGTTTTTGTTTTGGATTTCCAGCATCCGCAGTTTTTTTGTTTTTATTATTATCTGACAGATGGTGTTGACTGTCTCCCTTGACAGATGTATCTTCCTTCGGCACTACACCTCAGACACATTGAAGTCGCTGCTTCGCCTTCTGTATAGCCTGGCAGCAGGATAGTGGCATCTTCTGTGGCCCCTTCCGCCTTGGACTACCTCTTGGCCCTGTACCCCTTGTGCCTGCGCTGGTCCTCCCAAAGGTGGCTCCCCTGCAGGCTGAATGTGCACTCCTGGCCTTCTCCCCCATCTAGTCCTCCCTTCTTCCTCAGATGAGGTGCCTCCGGTGGAGTGATCACCTTCCGTTCCTAGGCTCAGGGAGGCTTCCTGAAATCTACAGGCTCCAAAACAAATCCTCATTGAAAAGTGCTGACCTGAAGGTTATGAGTCTAGACTAAGCAGTTGCTATGCATTTGCAACTTTTCCATCTCACACAGGCAAGTTTCAGTAACTTCTGAGCAGTAACTTTTAAATGTCTGGATTCGCGAACCCACTGAGCCCTCTTCTCCCGCCTGTGGATGAACTTCATGCAAGTTTCTGATACCCGCCTGCTCTTTGCACCTGTGCGACAATCTGAAGATCGCACGGGTGCCTTAAAATCCAGGTCAATTGGACCCTCAAGGGTCTTAAGTGGCCCTTTAATTAATGGTGATCGTTCAACGGACATCGTCACGCGCCCACCCACTGAAGTATCACGACGGCTCATGGTGACGTCAGGATGTACGCCCAACATCACCGCGCGTCGTTTTACACATCGACGTGTGGCTCCCGACCTCCACATGCCAACGGAAAAATTCTGCCCTGTGAAGACTCAGTTAAGAAAAATGCAGAGCCTCAATTGGAATTTCACCTGTCAGCTGCTTTGCTGTTTTAAGCAGAAAGTGATAACTGGCTAGTTAGGATGGGTGAAAGTCAGAATAAGGCTCTCAGTAGCAAGCTAAGTCCACGAGGGGACAAATTCCAAGCGTTTTGCAGGTGGGGAGAAGTGAGGGGAGTGCCTTATCCCAAGGCAGCAGAGATCCAGAAAATCCTATAAAACATGGAGGAGCACTCTTGCACCTCTGGGCCCCAAAAATAATTTTTTTAAAAAACCTCACTTAGTTTCTGATTTCCTGACAGCAGCTGGCGAGGTGACCACGGTAGGCACCCAACATCAAGAATCCAGCTTCTACTGCCAAAACCAGTAATGTTAAAATGTGGAAAATGGAGCTGCTCCCCCTGCCCCAAGTCCTCCATTTTTGTTGATCAGATAATTAAAATTGCCCTTCATATGTTTCACAAAGGCTTGCAGAAAAGTTACAGAATGGAAATGGGTAATTTGACCCAGCCAGTTTGTGGCATTCAGCTTCCACGCAAATAAATATTTCTAAACAAATTTACCTAACCTGGTTCCTTTATCCCTTGAACCTTTTTCCTTCATCTATCTACCCAAGCTATTAACCTGAGGGGTGCTGCCTTTAATGTCCTGTCAACCTGTGCACAAATCCCTTGACACATCCACAGTGACAAGCCTATTTCCAGTCTGAGTGTAATTACTGGTTTTCTTTTAATGAAAAGCATCACTTCGCACTTACTGAGATTAAGTTCCATCTGCCACTTGTTCTGTTGCATTTGTGATGTTCCTCATTGGTTTTCGGTTTCACGCCGTGAGTAACAGTTCCCTCATAATCACAGCTGGCAATTGCATTGATCTGCCTTAAGCTTTTACCTTGCTTTCTATGTTTGTACAATAGAATACTTGCTGCTTTTTAAAGATTTTTGCTCATTGCTTCCCTGATTAGGAATTTATGGACACAGAGCTAACATCACCTCCCACCTATTCACCATTGTAGTGCAGATACTAAAAAGGGCTCTCCATTATGTGTTGCCTCCATGGTATTTTGACATTAAGACATTGTTCTCTGCATTTGTGCAGTGAACTGCTGGACTGCTGAACTGATTAAGATTTAAACTTCTTAATTTCCTGCTTAGCTGCTTGAACAGTGTGAACTGCTCATTATTGTAGCTACTCTGCTTCTCTAGAGAATGAAAGAACAGTAAAAACTGGGAAATAAGAGTACTGGTCTGAACTGTTTTTTCCTTCTTGGCTACATATAGAATCCACCTGTTTTAAAATGGTGCATATTTTTGTCTTGGTGGTGAGTTACTAATTAACATAAAAACAGTCATCTGTTTGCTAAGATGAGTAAATTATAGTGGCAGATATAGTAACTAAATGAAAGGAGGTGGAGAATTCTCCTAACTATCCTAACTATTTAATGTGACGTCCGGGTATTGTTTCCCTTCCTTTTAAAATGGAGCAAAGCTCAAATACAGGCATAACTGGCTTAGATTTACTTCTTATTGCACAACATTTTGGATTCTATTTGTCACTCCAGAGCCTGGCCCTATGCATGACCCATAAAACAACTCAGCCAAAGCTCTGTTTTTGTGCTTACCCACCTCATTTTTCATGGTTAGTGTATCTTGAGCTAAGAAGTTGATTTAGAATTTCCTTCTTCCTCTCCATAACTCTTAACCAAACAACAAAAACAAGTTGGAGACCATTATAACATATAGTAATCAACTGTGAATTATCACTGATAAAAGCACAGTGTTTTCATCACGATTGTTTGTCTTGCAATAAGGGTGTTCTTGTGTATTTACTTCACTGTGTTCAAATTATATATAGCCATACAAACATATGAAAACAACCTGTAGGAAAAGATCAAAAAAGAGTTTGAGGGCTCCTCTCCAAACCTTGAAAGCAAGCATACAAGTTCCAAATGACCACAGTGACTGCCCCAAACCCCAGTTACCTTTCATACACTTGGGTGAATTAGATCTCATGGAATTACATAGAATTTACAGCATAAGAAAGAATTCATTCTGTCTAACCATTTATACTCCACAACAGCCTTTTTCCATATTCCTCTATTCCCTTTTTCCTCATATATGCATCAAATCTTTTTTGAATGTATCAATTTTATCTGCTTCTGTGAACAGTGGTAGTGCTCTAACTGGCATTATTCTTATGAGAAAATGCTCCTAAAATATCTATGGCCCATTGTTCTGGACTCAGAAGTGGAAACAGTTCCTCGATACCTATCCAGTCAAATCCTTTCTCAATGTTAAAGACCTCTATCAGAAGCTCCCTGGTTTTGCACGTCATATTAATGGTCAAGAGTATTAGTGTGAGACTGGAGTCACACCTCAGGCAGATGACCAAATTGATCTTTTATGACAATCTGGAAACGTCATGATTTTTTTTTCCGGTACTAGTGGTTCAAGTCAAGTTACTCCAAATTTCAGCACATTGGACTCCAATGTTTATGCAGTCCATTTGTTTGGTATTAATCTCCTTATTCACTAATGGCACAGCCTAAACATGATCTGTATCATGTACTTAGAAACTCACTTAAGCTCCTGATAGAAGTTGTGCCAAGTTTCTTGCTTCCCTCCACCCTCTCTTAAGTTCGAAGTTTTAAGACAATGGATTTAAATTTTCCACTAATATATCTGAGCATTGAAACTCAGTTTGACCTAGGACTGGATGCTCGTGAAGTAAGGAGTCTTAATTTTTTAAAATCTTTTTGTAAAAATCTAATTTTGTTTGTAGTTAGCATTTAACTGAAATCTACACTTTTAAATTCTAAAGTTTCCAGCCTTAAGCAGGGTTTTAACAAGCTTTCCACTGGATGAGCAGTTGGGCTTAGTTAATTAAAGAAGCAGCTGAAACTGGTTCCCTCTGTGACTGGGTCAGCTAGCCTTTGTCTTAGGAGCACATAAAGCCAGCCATCTTAGTGCGACTTAGCAATTGAGCATGACTTAGAAGAGTGCTGGGAGTTAGGGAAAGAGGTGCTCCTTTGCCTTTGCTTTTGGCATTTGATAACGTGAGGGGAGCAGCGTGACCTTAAAGAGCAAGCGGAATCAAACTCGAGACAAGAGTGGAACCAGGAGCCAGCACAAGAGGAGCGGCGACCTTGGTAAGTAGAACCTGGTGAGTATTTCTCCTGTCCAGTCTTTAAAGTAAAAATTGGTCTTTAGTTTAGATTAAGTGTTCTTTAAAGTATAACAAGGTCCCTAGTATATATTTAATATTCCTTAAATAGAGGAACTAAAAGCAAAGGGAGTAATTTAAGGGTAAGTCATGCCAGGGCAGTTTGGCCACGTGGAATGTTCCTCCTGTGCAATGTGGGAAGTTAGGGGCATTCCCAAAGTCCAGAGAGATCACGTGTGCAGGAATTGTCTCCGGCTGCAGCTACTTGAAATTCGCGTTTCGGAGCTGGAGCTGCACTGTGGAGCATCTGCAAGGCTGAGATCTTCGTGGATAGCATGCACAGTGAGGTGGTCACACAACAGGTAAAGAGCGCACAGGCAGAAAGGGAATGGGTGATTGTCAGACAGGGTGAAAGCATGAGTCCCCTGGGTCCACCTCCCCCTCTGACAGATTTTCTATTTGGATACTGCTGGGGGAGATATTTTCTCAGGGGAATACAGCAAGGGACAAGTTCATGGCACCACAAGTAGCCCAGCTGCACGGGGGCAGTGGGCATGGAAGAAGAAAGAGTGGGCGAGCAACAGTGACAGGGGATTCTATCATAAGGGGAACAGCTAGACGTTTCTGTGGCCGCAGACGTACATCAGGATGGTATATTGCCTCCCTGGTGCCAGGGTTAAGGATGTCACTTGAGTGGCTGCAGGACATTCTGAAGGGGGAGGGTGAATAGCTAAAGGTTGTGGTCCATATTGGTACCAACAGCATAGGTAAAAAGAGGGATGAGGTGACGATAGCAGAATATAGAGAGCTAGGAAATACATTGAAAGGCAGGACCTCAAGGGTAGTAATCTCAGAATTACTCCCAGTGCCACATGCTAGCGTGATCAGGAATAGGAGAATATACCAGATGAAAGTGTGGCTGGAGAAATGGTTTAAGAGGGAGGGATTTAGATTTCTGAGGCATTGGGACTGATTCTGGGGAAGATGGGACCAGTACAAGTTGGACGGGTTGCACCCCAGCAGCACAGGGACCAATATCCTGGCAGGGGTATTCGCTAGTACTGTGGGGGAGGATTTAAACTAGAGTGGCAGGGGAATAGGAACCTGAGCAGGGAGACACAAGAGAGGGGAACAAAGATAGAAATGAAAGACAGAAGAGTAGAAAGCAAAAGTGGATGGCGAAGGAAAAAAGGACTAGCAGCAAATAGAGCCGTAGTACAAAAAAATGTGTAAAAAATTTTAAAAAGACAAGCCTAAAGGCACTGTATCTGAATGCATGGAGCATTCATAATTAGGGAGATGAATTAACAGCTCAAATAGATGTAAATGGGTACGATATGATTGCGATTACCGAGACGTGGCTGTAGGGCGACCAAGGCTGGGATCTGAATTTCCAAGGGTTTTCGATAATTAGGAAGGATAGATAGAAAGGTAAAGGAGGTGGTGTGGGGTTGTTAGTTGACGTGAAATCATTGAGAAAGAATATTGTCTGAGAAAATCTAGATGTAAAATCTGCCTGGGTGAAGCTAAGAAGCAATGAGGGGCATAAAACATTAGTGGGAGTTGTCTATAGACCTCCCAACTGTAGTGGTATGGTAGGGGACAGCATTAAACAGGAAAATAAGAGTTGCATGCAACAAGGGTGCTACAGTAATCATGAGTGACTTTAACTTACATATAGGTTGGACAAACCAAATTAGCAATAATACTGTGGCAGATTAATTTCTGGAGTATGTATGAGATTTTTATTTTAGACCAGTATGTTGAGGAACCAACTGGGGAACAGGCTATCATCGATTGGGTATTGTTCAGTGAGAAGGAGTTAATTAATAATCTTGCTGTGCAGGGTCCTTTAGGAAACAGTGACCATAACATGATAGAATTCTTCATTAGGATGGAAAGTGAAGTAGTCCAATCCGAAACTAAGGTCCTAAATCTAAACAAAAGAAACTATGTAAGTATGAGGAGTGAGTTGGCTCCGATAGATTGAGGAATTTCATTAAAAGGCATTTTGGTAGATAGGCAGTGGCTAATATTTAAGGAATGAATGCATGCATTGCAACAATTATACATTCCTTTCTAGTGCAAAAACACAACGGCCCAATCATGGCTAACAAAACAAATTAAGGATAGTATTAAATCCAAAGAGGAGTCATGTAAAGCTGAGGATTGGGAACAGTTTAGAATTCAGCAAAGGAGGACCAAGAGATTGATAAAGAGGGGAACAAACAGACTGAGAGAATAAATTTGCAAAGAACATAAAAGTGGACTGTAGAAGCTTCTACAAGTATGTAAAAAGAAAAAGATTAGTGAAGACAAATGTAGGTCCCTTACATTTCAAACGATGTGAATTTATAGCAGGGAACAAAGAAATGGCAGAGCAATTAAACAGCTACTTTAATTCTTTCTTCACTGAGGAAGACACAAATAGCGTACCAGAAATGCTAGGGAACCAAGGGTCTAGTGAGAAGGAGGAATTGAAGGAAATTAGTACTAGTAAAAAATAGTGCTGGAGAAATGAATGGGACTGAAAGCCAATAAATCCTCAGGACCTGATAATCTACATCCTAGGTACTAAAGGAGGTGGCCATGGAAATAGTGGATGCGTCGGTTGTCATCTTTCAAAATTCTGTAGATTCTGGAATAGTCCCAGCAGATTGGAGGGTGCAAATGTAACTCCACTCTTTGAAAAAGGAGAGAGGAAGAAAACGGAATTACAGACCGGTTAGCCTCACATCAGTAGTAGAGAAAATGCTAGAGTCTATTATAAAGGATGTGATAGCAGTGCACTTAGAAAATATCAACGGGATTGGACAAGGTTAATGCGATTGGACAAAGTTAACATGGATTAATAAAAGGGAAATCATGTTTTACAAATCTACTGGAGTTTTTTGAGAGCATAACTAGCAGAATAGATAGGGGAGAACCAGTGGATGTGGTGTATTTGGATTTTCAGAAAGCTTTTGATAAAGAGGTTAGTGTGTAAAATTAAAGCACATGGGATTGCAGGTAATATATTGGCATGCATTGAGAATTGGTTAACAGACAGGAAACAGAGTAGGAATAACTAGGTCTTTTTCAGAGTGGCAGGCGGTGACTAGTAGGTTACTGCAGAGATCAGTGCTTGGGCCGCAGCTTTCACAATATATATCAATGATTTCGATGAGGAAACTAAATGTACTATTTCCAAGTTTGCTGAAGACACAAAACTATTTAGGTGTGTGAGTGGTGAGGAGGATGTTAAGAGGCTTCAAGGTGTTTCAGACAAGTTGAGTGAGTGGGTAAAAACATGGCAAATGTGGTGTAACATGGATAAGTGTGAAGTTATCCAGTTCAGTAGGAAAAACAGATTGGCAGAGTATTATTTAAACAGTGATAGATTAGAAAATATTGATATACAAAGGCACCTGGGTGTCATGTACACCAGTCACTGAGAACAAGCATGCAGGTGCAGCCAGCAGTTGGGAAGGCAGATGGTATAAAAACAAAAAAACTGCGGATGCTGGAAATCCAATACAAAAAACAAAAACAAAAACAGAATTACCTGGAAAAACTCAGCAGGTCTGACAGCATCGGCGGAGAAGAAAAGAGTTGACGTTTCGAGTCCTCATGACCCTTCAACAGTTCTGGGGTCATGAGGACTCGAAACGTCAACTCTTTTCTTCTCCGCCGATGCTGCCAAGGCAGATGGTATGTTGGCCTTCATTGCAAGAGAATTTAAGTACAGGAGCAAGGATGTCTTACTGCAGCTGTACAGGGCCTTGGCGAGACCACACCTGGAGTATTATGTGCAGTTTTGGTCTCACCTAAGAAAATATATGCTTTCCGTAGAGGGAGTGCAGCAAAGGTTCATCAGACTGATTTCTGGGATGTCAGGATTGTCATATGAGGAGAGATTGGGCTGACTAAGCCTGTATTCACTGGAGTTCAGAAGTATGAAGGGGATCTCATTGAAACATATAAAATTCTGACAGGGATGGACAGACTGATGCAGGGATGATTTTTCCTCAGGGTGTTTGGGGGAGGGGGGTGGGGGGCGCTGCGGTGGAGGAGGGCGTCTAGAGAGGGTGGTGAGCCTGTGAAATTCTCAACCACAGAAGGCTGTGGAGGCCAAGTCACTGAGTATATTTAAGAAGAAAATAGATTTGTAGACTCTAAAGGCATCAAGAGGTATGGCGAGAGATTGAGAGTATGGCATTGAAATAGAAGATCAGCCATGATCATGTTGAATGGCGGAATAGGCTTGAAGGGCCAAATATCCCACTCCTCCTATTTCCTATGTTTCTATGAACAGAAAGTGCAGGTTCTAAGAAAAACGATGGCATATGATGTCCACTTGAAATTTTAACAATTGTGGTGACTGGATGCTTTCAAAATGAATAATAATTTTTAGTCACCGAGATCAACGAAATGACCAAAAAGTTACCTCCAAAAAATGCAAGTTGTTCTTTCATACTGATTAGTTAGTTTTGTATCTTTATGCTAAGTTGAATCATGTTTCACAATCATTGTTTGTGGATTAAATTTATTAAAATGCTGCACAAGTTCATGTTTAATAAACATTAAAAGATGCTCAGAAAATGCATTTGTGTTATTAATTATATGCAGTGACACACTTGACACTCAATTTAACATAGCAATTTGTCAAGTTTAATTGTTTTGCCGTATTAATAACAAAAACTGGCCATTTCCTGTAACCTGAGTATAATAAACCTTCTAAGTATATATAACAGAAATGCTGTTTTACAAAATTGAGCTAAAAAGATATGTACAGTAATTATAAACAGAAATCATAATAAATTGCAGTACTTCCTGACTGAGAAAATCATAGTTTAATACAGTTCTCTGTGGCATTTCATGCAAAAATGAAATTTGCCCTCTGTTTTTATTTTGATTCATTTTGGTAGGAAGAATGCAGAGAAGCAATGTAAAATAAAGGGTACTATTCAAAAGGGGTTGCAGGGATACGGGTGTTTATGTGCATAAGTCACTGAAGGTGTCAGGACAGTTTGAGAGCACAGTTAATAAAGCCTAGGATGCATACTTTATTCATAGGGGCATAGAGTGCAAAAGCAAGGAGGTGATGTTAACCTTGTATAAAACACTAGTTTGGCTTCAACTGGAGTATTGCGTCCAATTCTGGGTGCCATGCTTTAGGAAAGATGTGAGGGCATTAGAGAGAGTGCAGAAAATATTCACGAAAATAGTTCCAAGGATGAGGAATTTTAGTTACATGAATAAATTGGAAAAGTTGGAACTGTTTTCCATGGAGGAAAGAAGGCTGAGAGGAGATGTGATAATGTAATTTAAAATATGAGGGGTCTGGACAGCGTAGATAGGGACAAACTGTTCTTCTTGGTGTAAGGGTCAAGAACAGCATAGAGATTTAAGGTAATTGGTAAAAGAAGCAATGAGGATGTGAAAATTTTTTCATGCAGCCAGTGGTTAAGATCTGTAATGAGACTGTGGTAGAGGTAAGTTCAATTGCGGCATTCAAGAGGAAATTGGATTATTATCTGAAAAGGAAGAATGTGCAGGGTTATAGGGAGTTGACAGAGGCGTGGGACAAGGTAAATTGCTGATTCAGAGAGCCGGCACAGACACGATGGCCTTATTGGCTTCCTCTGTAATAATTCTGTGATTCTGTGACATGCAGGTTGATTTTTTTTTATTATTCATTCACGGGATGTGGGCTTCGCTGACTGGGCAAGCATTTGTTGCCCGTCCCTGTTACCATTGAGAAGGTAGTGGTGAATTGCCTTCTTGAACCGCTGCAGTCCATGTGATGTAGGTACAAGCACAGTGCTGTTAGGAAGGGAATTCCAGGATTTTGACCCAGCGACAGTGATGGAACAGCGATATATTTCCAAGTCAGGATGGTGAGTGACTTCGAGGGGAACTTCCAGGTGGTGGTGTTCTAGTCTATCTGCTGTCCTTGTCTTTCTAGATGATGGTGGTCTTGGGTTTGGAAGGTGCTGTCTAAGAAGCCTTGGCGAATTCCTGCAGTGCATCTTGTAGATGGTACACACTGCTGCTACTGTGCATTTTTGATGGAGGGAGTGAATGTTTGTGGTTGTGCCAATCAAGCAGGCTGCTTTGTCCTGGATGGTGTCAAGCTTCTTGAGTGTTGTGGGAGCTCTACTCATCCAGGCAAGTGGGGAGTATTCCATCACACTTCTGACTTGTGCCTTGTAGATGGTGGACAGGCTTTGGGGAGTCAGGAGGTGAGTTGCTCCTCCTGGTGAGGAAACATCATTTTGGTTCACAAATCTATCTAAAAAGAGAAACCGATTTCATGTTTTGAGGATGGATTGGTCGATAAATCAAGATACCAGACACTAGATTCTGAGAACTGGTCTCAATGCATCATTCTGATATGTTCTTTTTATCTTTTTGATAAGAATTTTGTTTTCATTTTACAGAATTCAGTCAGGTTACTTAAAACTGGCAAAACTATACATCGTGTAAATATATAGTTCAATTAATTGTAAGACTATTTGAAGTCATTCACATTCAAAATATTTCCAGTTAAAATGAACAAGTTTGTGATTTACAGCTAATGAAGTTTTTTCCCTTCTATGGAGCTTGAATGAATGAAATGAAATGATTTACCTAATTGAGCTTGACATCAAATATTCTTTAATTCTCATAGGACTTGTTTCAAGACTGTTTTCATTAGGACTGAATCATTAGATTAATAATTTTATCATTTATATTGATTGTACATGATTTTATTTGCAAATTGAGGTGTGTATGTTTCTATATCCATCCTGGTCTTTTTCCTTTCTGATTAAGGTTTACGTGAAAAAAAAATTGAAATTTTTCCACCTCTAATTCAAAAATCACCATAGAATTGTGATTTATTAAAATCCTTTTGTCAATTTCTTCTCAAACCAAGCACGTTTTAAACACTGGGTGCTAATACAGCTTTGTAAGTTTGGGCTAAATTAGCTTGAGATACTCTTTTTGGCGATTCTCAGGAGCTGAAATAATTATCATTGTTTAAAAATGACAGAATAATCAAGAAACTTTGGGTTAGTGACTACTTGTGTGTCTATATTTATTCAGTTCCTTCAAGATGTCACTTAGTAATTCCTCAGAATTTGTTACCACATTAATATGTGTTCATTGTTTAAATGAAATAAAAAAATGAACAGCAAAATCGGTCTTTTTATTTGGTTCCCCTTTGAGAGATAACAACCAAAATTGTTTGCCTTTTGCTTTTGTTTACACCAGAACAAGTATGCTTTAGATTGAAAGTGGGCTTCTCTTTGCACCAAATATTTGAGGTCAGTTCATTAGATAGCTTTAGTTGCAGATTTGAATGGATGTAGGAAGTACAGTAGAGGTGGGAGTGGGAAATTGAGTGGAAGAGAAACATAAATGATGGGAGCAATTAAAGGGAATGTTGAAATTTGTAGTGTTTGCTGTGCCTAAAAAGGCTTTGCAGTCAATTAAAGGCCTTTTTCAAGGTTGAAAGTACGATGGACTAAGAATGTAAGAAAAGTAATGGAGCATTCAGCATTTGCTCTTCTATCTGTACCACTAACATGGAGATGGTGCTACATGAAATGAATTTTAAGAAAGGTCGTTCACTGTGCCATTTCATATCACCAGCCCCAAGGGCCAGCATTGTGGCATTCCTGCATGTAATGTTTCAGGGCATATTTGACTGCAGCCCTATGCTTCATGTATCCTTCTAGCAGGTAACGTAGAAGTACATTTCCATTGACCCTGACTCTGAGCAGACAGGTGTCCACGGCCACTGCCGGTCAGAAGTGCCAGCTACTGTAGAAGTGATTCTTGGCATCTTGGTAGATGTGGCTAATCAAGTTTTTTTGACTCTTGATAACCCGCAGATGCCTTCCTTAATGCAGTGCCTTGAAAACACAAATATACTTTTGAGAAAGTACTCAACATTACCATTGAAAAGGCAAAGTATTACTGCAATTGGAAATCTGAGATAAAAACAAGAAGTGCTGGAAATCTTCAGCAGGCCAGACTTCATCTGTGGAGAGAGAAGCTGAGTTGACATTTCAGGTTCCTGACCTATTGTCAGAACTGAAAAACGTTGGAGACGTAACCGATTTTAAGCAAGTAAAGAAGCAGGGGAGGGGAATGAAAGAATAAAAAGAAAGGTTTTTAATAGGGTGTAAGGCAAGAGAGATGAAATGACAATAGAGATGATCATCAAGGCAAAAGAAGATGATAATGAGACAATTAATGAACAATTTATGGGCCTAGAGGAGGTGTAAATGGTAAAAGCAAAATCATAACTGATGCTGTCTGGAAAACATGGGGGCAGAGATTATGATCTGAAATTTTGAATCCGGAAACACACAAATTGCTCATTTGAAAAATGAAGGGTTGCTCCTCAAGCTTACATTGAGCTTTATTGGAGCAATATCAGAGGCCAGAGTCAGGCAGAGAGTTAAAATGGCAGATGACCGGAAGCTCGGGATCACGCTTGCAAACTGAATCAAAGTGTTCTGCAAAGCAGTCATCAAATTTGTGTTTGGTCTTCCCAATGTAAAGGAGACTGCATTCTGAATAGCAAATACAGTATATTTAATTGAAAGAGGTACAAGTAAATTGTTGTTTGATCTGAAAGGGGTGTTTGGGGCTCTGTTGTAGCTGGCACTTCTGACCGGCACTGGGAGGAGATAAAAGGGTAAGGGTTACATCTCCCATGCTTGCATGAAAAGTTGCTATGGGGAAGGGAGAGGTTTCTGGGGTGGTTGAAGAACGCTAGTGTGTGAAGAATGGAACAGTCACTTCAGAATATTGACTTAATAGCCTGCTCCCACTTTCTTCCCATATCCTTTGATCCCTTTCGCCTCAAGAGCTATATCTAACTCCTTCTTGAAAACATACATTGTTTTGGCCTCAACTACTTTCTGTGTAGTGAATTCCATTGGCTCACCACTCTCTGGGAGAAGAAATTTCTCCTCATCTCAGTCCTAAATGGTCTACCCCATATCCTCAGATTGTGACCCCTGGTTCTGGACTCCCCCACCATCAGGAACATCCTTCCTGCATCTACCCTGTCTAGTCCTGTTAGAATTTTATACGTTTCTATGAGATACCCCCTCATTCTTCTGAACTCCACGAATATAATCCTAACCGACTCAATTTCTCCTCATATATCAGTCCTGCCATCCCAGGAATCAGTCTGATAAACCTTTGCTGCACTCCCTGTATAGCTAGAACATCCTTCCTCAGATAAGGAGACCAAAATTACTCACAGTGTTCCAGGTGTGGTTTCACAAAGGCCCTGTAAAATTGCAGCAAGACATCCCTGCTTCTGACTCAAATCCTCTCACTATGAAGGCCAACAAACCATTTGCCTTCTTTACCACCTGCTGCACCCGCATGCTTACCTGCAGTGACTAGTGTACAAGGACACCCAGGTCTCGTCGCACATTCCCCTCTCAATTTATAGCCATTCAGATAATAATCTGCCTTCCTGTTTTTGCTACCAAAGTGGATAACCCCACATTTATCCACATCATACTGCATCTGCCATGTATTTGCTCACTCACTCAGCTTGTCCAAATCAGACTGAAGCATCTCTGCATCCTCCTCACAGCTCACTCTCCCACCCAGCTTTGTGTCATCTGCAAATCTGGAGATATTGCATTTAGCTTCTTCACCTAAATCATTATATATTGTGAATAGCTGGGGTCCCAGCACCGATCCCTGTGGTACCCCACTAGTCACTGCCTGCCATTCGGACCACTCTTTGTTTCCTGTCTGCCAACCAGTCTTCTATCCATCTCAATACACTACCCCTAATCCCATGCACTTTAATTTTACATGCCAATCTCTTATGGTGGACTTTGTCAAAAACCTTCTGAAAATCCAAATAAACCACATCCACTGGCTCCTCCTCATCAACTCTACTAGTTACATTCTCGAAAAATTCCAGTAGATTTGTCAAGCGTGATTTCTCTTTCGTAAATCCATGCTGACTCTGTCCAATTCTGCCACTGTTTTCCAGGTGCTCAGCTATTAAATCTTTTTATAATGGACTCTAGAATTTTCCCCACTACCAACGTCAGGCTGACTGGTCTATAATTCCTTGTTTTCTCTCTATTTCCCTTTTTAAATAGCGGGGTTACATTAGCTACCCTCCAATCTGTAGGAACTGTTCCAGAGTCTATAGCATCTCAGAAGATGACCACCAATGCTTCCACTATTTCTAGGACCACTTCCTTAAGTACTCTGGGATGTAGATTATCAGGCCCTGGGGATTTATCGGCCTTCAATCCCATCAATTTCCCCAACACCATTTCCCTACTAATACTGATATCTTTCAGTTCCTCCCTCTCACTAAACCCTGTGTTCCCCAACATTTCTGGTATGTTATTTGTGTCCTTCTTTGTGAAGACAGAACCAAAGTATGTATTTAGTTGGTCAGCCATTTTTTTGTTCCCCATTATAAATTCCCCTGTTTCAGACTGTAAGGGACCTACATTTGTCTTCACCAATCTTTTTCTCTTCACAAAGCTATAGAAACTTTTACAGTCAGTTTTTATGTTCCCTGCAAGCTTACTCTTGTACTCTATTTTCTCCCTCTTAATCAATCCTTTGGTCCTCCTTTACTGAATTCTAAACTGCTCCCAATCCTCAGGTTTGTTGCTTTTCCTGGCCAATTTGTATGCCTCTTCCTTGGATTTAATACTATCTCTAATTTCCCTTGTAAGCCATGGTTTGGCCACTTTTCCTATTTTACTTTTGAGCCAGACAGGAATAAACAATTGTTGCAGTTCACCCATGTTTGCCATTGCCTATCCACCATCATCCCTTTAAGTAGCATTTCCCAATCCATCATAGCCAACCTGCGCCTTATACCAACATAATTTCCTTTATTAAGATTCAGGACCCTAGTGTCAGAGTCAACTACGTTACTGCATCTTGATGAAGAATTCTATCATATTATGGCCGCTCGTCCCCAAGGGGCCTCACACAACTAGGTTGCCAATTATTCCTTTCTCATTACACAATACCGAAACTAGGATGGCCTGTTCTCTAGTTGGTTCCTCAGCGTATTGGTCCAGAAAACCATCCCGTATACACTCCAGGAATTCCTCCTCTATGGTATTGATACTAATTTGATTTGCCCAATCTATATGCAGATTAGAGGCAACCATAATTACAGATGTTCCTTTATTACATGCGCCTCTAATTTCCTGCTTAATGCCATTCCCAACATCACCACTGCGGTTTGGGGGACTATCTACAACCCCCAATAACATTTTTTGCCCCTTAGTGTTTCTCAGCTCTACCCATACAGATTCCTCATCGTCAGAGCTAATATCTTTCCTCACTATTGCGTTAATTTCCTCTTTAACCAGCAATGCAACTCCACCGCCTTTTCCTTTTTGTCTGTCCTTCCTAAATACTGAATACCCCTAGATGGTCAGTTCCCATTCCTGGCCACCCTGCACCCTATATCTCCGTAATCCCGACTATATCATACCTGTTTACATCTATTTGCGCGGTTAATTAATCCACTTTATTGTGAATGCTCCTCGCGTTAAAGCACAAAGCCTTAAGGCTTGTCTTTTTAACATTACTTGTCCAGTTCCCACTATTTTTCACTGAGCCCTGTTTGATTCTTGCCCTTGATTTCTCTGCCTATCACTTTTCTTATTCCCCTTTCTGTCTTTTGTTCTTTTCCTTGATTCCCCCTCCTCTGACTCCTTGCATAGCTTCCCATCCCCCTGCCATTTTAATTTAAACCCCCCACAACCACTCTAGCAAATATTCCCCCTAGGACATCAGTCCCAGTCTTGCCCAGGTGTAACCTGTCCAGTTTGTACTGGTCCCACCTCCTCCAGAACCAGTCCCAGTGTCCCAGGAATCTGAAACCCTCCTCCTCACAGCATCTCTTCATCCACGTATTCATCCGATATATCCTGCGATTTCTACTCAGACTAGCATGTGGCACTGATAGTGATCCTGAGATCACTACCTTTGAGGTCCTACTTTTCAACTTACTTCCTGACTCCATATATTCTGCTTTTAGGACCTCATCCCTTTTTTTTACCTGTGTTGTTTGTACCAATGTGTACCACGACCACTGGCTGTTCACCCTCCCCCTTCAGAATATCATGTAGCCGCTCTGAGACATCCTTGATCTGAGCACAGGGAGGCAACTTACCATCCTGGAGTCTCGCTTGCGGCCACAGAAATGCTTATCTATTCCCCTTACAGTTGAAGCCCCTATAACTATTGAATTCTCACACTTTTTACTCCTCCCCTGTGCAGCAGAGCCAATCGCAGTACAATGAATTTAGCTGCTGCTGCTTTCCCCTGAGAGGCCATTTCCCCCAACAGTATCCAAAGCAGTATATCTGTTTTGCAGGGGAATAGCCACAGGAGATTCCTGCAATGCCTGCCTAGTCCTCTTGCTCTGCGTGGTGGTCACCCATTCCCTTCCTGCCTGTGGACTCTTAGCCCGTGGTGTGACCACCTCTCTATACGTGCTATCTATGATACTCTCCACCTCATGGATGCTCCACAGTGCCCCCAACCGCTGCTCCAGCTCCGAAACCTGGGCTTCCAGGAGCTGCAGCTGGAGACACTTCCCGTACACGTGCTGGAACCGGGCACTGGAAATGTTCCCGGCTTCCCACATAGAGCAGGAGGAGCACACCATGTCTTTGAGCTCTCGTGCCATGACTTACCCCTTTTAAATTAAATTAAACCTTTTGGAAGATACTTAATATTAAATAATATCAATTACTCTAGGGTCCTTCTTCCCTGCTTCTCGTTGTTACAAAATATAGCCCTTACAAATGATAAACCACAAAATAAGAACTTAAAAACTATAAGTGATGAAAGTTGTAAATACTTACCTGATCGCCCTCACGGTACTCAAAGGATCACTTCATTCCCTCCTCACCGAACTCCCTCAATCACCTCTACTCTCCCAGCTCCGTTTCAACTCCCGACTCCTCTCGCACTCCTTTTCAATTCTTGGCTCCTCTCGCTCTCCTCTTCAACTCCCAGCTCTTCTTGCACTCCTTTTCAACTCCCGACTCCTCTCATGCTGCCCTTCAGCTCCCGGCTCCCTTCACGCTCCTTTTCAACCCCCGATTCCTCTTGCGCTTCTCTTCACTAGGAAAGTGGAATTTTCAGCTGAGGCAAAAGGAAGATATATTTGGAAGCACTGGTATGGAAGGTGACCTTGTCAGAAAAGTTGCAAAGGATACAGGAAACTAGGAATAGAATAATCTCCTAACAGGACAGTGAGGTGGGAGGAAGTGTAGTCAAGGTACATGTGGGGAATCTGGGTTTGTAGTAGATGTTGTTTGATCGCCTACCCCCAGAACGGGGGACAGAGAAATTGAGGAAGAGAAGAAGAGAGTCGAGATGAACCATGTAAAGGCAAGGACAAATGTGAAACTGGAAGCAAGGTTGATGAAATTTGGGTGAGAATAGGTGACAGCAGCAACACAGTAATCAAAGTACCATAAGAAGATGTGAGCAAGGTGACCTGCGTAGGACTGAAAGAAAGAATGTTGCACATATCCCATTAAAAGTCAGACATCGCTTTTATTTGGAGGAAGTGGGAAGAGTTATAGGAGAACTTGTTCAATATGAGAACAGTTTCCTAGGTGGAGGAGAGTGGTGGCGGATATGTACTTGTCAGGCCTCCATTCAGGGAAGAAACGCACCACCCTCAGCCTGCCCTCTATTACAAAGCTGCCCTGGTTCACAGTTTAATTTCATTCTTCGCCTCTTTGATGCCATGTTTTGACTCTCCCATCTGACTTTACCCTCCCTGAACCCAAATTATCAGCTCTTAGCAAAGCCCTCAGTTTCATCCCCTTATTGCCCTATGTCATGAATTTTGAGCTTGGCATGACACTGAACTCTTTTATCATCACAGCCACCTTCATCTCCCTGCCCTTTCCTTTGGCCAGGAGGCATCCCCGCATAATGGACCCCTTCTTCTATCTTCAGTACATGGCAAAGTCTGAGATAAATGGGATCAAAGCAAAGTGAGGGGGAAGTCAGATCCAGAGGTGTGTTTGAATCCAAGATTGTTTGAAGCTTGCAATTCTTGGCATCTATAAGCAAGCAAAGCTGTATTTCTTAATGTTGGATGAGGCGAAGGATGAAATGGAACAGTGGACCAGGAGAGCTCTGAAATAGAGTTTGACCTGAGGGCCATCTGCTTCTTCCTTGAATGGGGGCCCAACCAGTTTGCATCCTCCACCACCCTCATTTGCCTGGTTGAATGTACTCCCATAATGAATAACTTGTCCTTTGATTATACTCATTCCAAATAAAAGGTGTTGCTCTGGGCACAATGGCTCTTAGCTATGCCTGCATTTTCATGGGACATGTGGAACATTCCTTCTTTCAGTCCTACTCAGGTTCCCTCCTTCATTTTGTCCCAGTACTTTGAAGACTGTTCAGGGCCGTTTCCTGTTCTCACCCTGAACTGGAAAATTTTATCAACTTTACTTCCAATTTCCATCCATCCCTCACCTTCACATGGTTCATCTCCAATTGTTCCACCACTACTTCCATTTCTGGGAATAGTCTACTGACCAACATTCACTGTAAGGCCACTGACTCTGTCAACCACCTAGACAATAGTTCTTTGCACCCAGCTCCCTGTATGTACTGTATTCCATTCTCCAAGTTTTTCCTCCTCTGTCACATCTGTTCTGACGATGCCAATTTCCATACCAGTGCTTCCGATATGTTTTTCTTTACCCAGGTTGAAGATTCTCCTCCGCTGTGGTTGACACGGTCCTCAAACTTGTATATTCAATTTCTCGCACTTCTGTCTTACCCCTTCTCCTCTCTCCCGAAAACACAATGGAGTTCCCCTTATTTTGCACTCCACCGGCCTTCACCTTCAACAGATCATCCTCCACCACTTCCACCACCTACAGTGTGATTACACCATTAAATAGACCATTCCCTCCCCTTTCAGCCTTTCAAAGGGACCATTTCCTCTGTGATACTCTGATCGACTCCTTAATCAACTCCAAAACCCTTCTGATAGCACCTTCCTATGCATGCCCAGAAGATATCACACCTGCCTTTTCACCTCCTCCCTTCCCGCCACCCAGGGCCCCAAAAACTTCTAGGTGAAACAACAATTTACTTGTGCTTTCAATTTATTGTACTGTATTCACTACTCATGATGCAGTTTCCTCTACAATCAAATGCTGGTTGACTACTTTACGGAATATCTCCATTCAGTTTGCAAGCGTGATCTCTAGTCTCCTGTTGCTTAATATTTTCTGCCCATTCCCACTCTAACCTCTCTGTCCTTGGCCTCCTACATTATTCTATTGAAGCAAAAAATAAACTCAGGGAACAGCACCTTATCTTTCAGCGAGGTTCTTTATAGCTTTCCAGATTCAACATGGAGTTCAACAATTTTAGATCATAACCTCTGCCCACATTTTTCAGATCGCACCTCTAGACCCATCTTTTGTTCCTTCATCTGTTTCGTTATCCTCTCCTTTAGCCTTGCACCATAATCCCTTTTTGTCATTTAATCTCTCCTGTCTTCCACCCTATCGCAAACCTTCCCTTTTGTTCTTCCCACTACCTGCTCCAACCTTTCCCTCCCTCTGTACTCGCTTGGAATCACTATAAATTTTTCAATTTTTGATGACCTGAAACCCAAGCTTTATTTCTCTCTCTGTGAGTACCTGACCTGGTGATTGTTTCCCACATTTTCTGTTTTTAGTTCAACATTATTATTTGTCAATCTTCCACCTGTACTCACCTACCAAAGCAAAGCATGTTCACCTTTCCAGATCCAGGAATTTGTATACCCGTGGTTGGGAGCAGAGCATCTACTGTCCAGCCTTATTTGCATTTCTCTTATCTGTTGCACCCTCGAGGCATTCCTCCGCTATCAATCAAGTTAGATAAGGGGGTTCCCATTTGTACCAGTCAGTGCGAGCAGCAAAAGGAAGTAGAAAAACCTGGCACAAACTTTGAGGTGACCTTAAATCTCATCATAGAAGAAAAATATTTAACAAATCTGGTACTTTTTCTTTTCCGTAACCTCCATGTGCTTACTGTCACTTAATAATCTTGACTGTCCAGCTCACATGGGTAAGTTTAATATCTGTAGTTCTGCAAACCAGAGTGGTGGCAAATAGCATGCACTGTCTGCCTGTTTGAAGTGTGTGCTTCCATCCCTGTGTCACATACACCTCGAGTGGAATTCCAGTAAGACAGAATTTCCTTCAATTTTTCAACCCCAGCTTCCTGTTTCATGGTGATCCAAAGGGATACAGAAAATCTAGGCTTACCTCTTTTGAACACTTCATTAAGGTATTGAATTGACCAATAAGCTTTAATACCTTATGGTTTTGGTAATGGGTGCCCCATTATATCTGGTAGGGCTATTTCTCTTAGTGGTGATATTAGAGCCCGAGAGCTGAAGGAGCTAGCTGACGTTTTATATTATTACTGGTTCAGCTTTAGGTAATAGTGCTACTTTCTGATTTTACTTTAATTTAGCATGTTATATCGACTTTTTCCAGTAAAGTGTTTTTTTGTTTGTTTTGTCTTTTTTTTTAGGTTCTTGCAACTTTGGAGCACTTAGAAAAAGTCAGCAGCTTTCAGGAGTTTGTACAAATCTTCAGTCAATTTGGAAACGAGATGGTAGAATTTGCCCATTTGACAGGAGACAGACAAAATGTAGGTTATAGATGAACTGCAAAAATAAAGGAAATAAATTCACTGATTCATGTTATTTAGTCCTTTTCACTTGCTTTAGGACATCTTATTCAATTCAAAACATTATGAAAGTGCAAATTGTTGTTTATGCAGTAACCATGGTGAACTTCAGAATTTCCATTGTTTTCATTAGGTGTTTGTGTCCTTTGCAGTATGGCCAAATGCCTTACATGCTGGCCACCTCATCAACATAATGTAACTTGTTTACATTTTTAACACTGTTAGGCTAAAAATCTCAGAACTGGATTGCAATTTCTGTGGGAGATGTAGTTTTTCCACCAGCAACATATCTAAACTGTGTTCACGCTATCTAGTGATGAAAGCAGGAAACTATTAAATTCTCAAATGGAAATTGCTGCCAGTGCAGTCTTCTCAGGGGTAGTTGTGACCTAAATTTATTGCACATGTATTCTGCCTGTTCTCTGATGATTGTGTTCAGATGCTACACTTAATATAGTTCATAATTTTATATTCTTTTAGCTTTTTAATATTGTTTTTTGCCAAAGTATGTCTGATTTATCTTGATGACATCATAAATTGTTGAAACTGTGGAACCTTCACATGCTGCTATTGGGAATAATTCCATAATGTGATTGTGAATTCTTCTTCAGAAACCTTCATGAGTAGTGTGGCGTTGAGAAATGTAGTGGCTTCATTTTGAACTATGCAGCAGATTAGCTCATAGAATTGAATTAACTCTCTGAAAATGTTGGCACATTTTTCCACTCTCCCTTTCGTTTTGTTATGTCACCTAAACCTGTTCTGCATGTATTTCCAGTCTCGTGTATTACTTGCCCTTAGCTGGTGAGGTGAGGCCTGTATATATCCTATGGAGGGATGTTCCTGAGCCTCAGCTCCTTCACGAGGTACGGGCTTGTGCATTGAGGCTCAGTGAGCTGCTTCAAGGCAGATCTGTTCATGTTGAGCGTAATTTCCTGACTACATGCAGATGGCAGGCAACATCAATACATACCAGAATCTCTCAGGCAGTACACCTGCGATCTTCCGCTGTGCACTAGTTCGTCATTACCATTGTGCACATGGTAAAGTTAGTTTTTTTACACTGCAGACTGCACCTGGTGGTGTGTTGAGTTTGCTTGTTTACGAGAGCAGTAACAAAGTGAGTTAAGCTGCTTTGGATGTTAAATGTTTTTAAGGGTTATTTGGGGTAGGCAGGAAAGTGGAATTTAAGCCACAGTAAGATCAGCCATGATCTTAGTGATTGGCAGAGCAGACTCGATGGGCCAAATGGCCTTCTCTTGCTCCTATTTCTTATGTTCTGGGGCTCTTAGCCAAGTGGTCAATAACCTTATGTCTTCACATTTGTAATGCTTTATGTATATTCACTGCCTGGGCTTACAGGTGAAGTCTGGTACATGGGACAGCAATTTTGGCACTTACGAGTGAGTAGGTTAAAAATTTTAAAAAACTGTCTTCAATTTCCAGTTTTCGCAGAGGCAGGTTGGTTGGGGGGGAAGGTGACTAACCTGCACCCTCGGGACAGGTTCAAAATTTAAATATTTCGAGGAGGTTCTGTACCTCACATTTTGGCTCCCTTTCAGATTTAACACTGGAAGCTTGGGAGGGACAAGAACATCTGGATAGAATAGGTAAGAGCTTTTCCACTAGTGCTTGTGGAGCAAGAGTGCTTCTCCATTGGATCACCAAACTAACCAATTAATCTCCCCATAATTGGACCAACCCTTCATGTCCAATCAGTAAACTCAAACTCACCTCCTCACTCTGCTGCACTTCCTTTCCTGCCTGCAGCCTCTCAACCTGGCTAGCTGTGGATGGGAAACAGATTTGACAAATTTAAAGATGAAGCTGCTGTTAAATTCAGCAGGACCTCCAGAAAATCTGTAGCTCTCCCAACTGATAAACCTCCCTTCTTGTCTATGGGTTACTATTGGGCTCTTAGCTGTAAAACAAAGACTGGAGTTTGTTTTGTTGAACCATTTTTAAAAATGTACGCATTTTAATTTAATTGCTTGCTAAGCATACATACATTTACATCTGGCCACACAACTGAAGGATTGATTTCCTAATACCTTAGCAAAGAACAGTCTTAACCATTCCCACAAAAAACACTAATATTCTTTATATGTTTAAACAGGGATCTCATTTGAATAATTCAGAAGTATTGATGTAACCTAGGTTTGTGAATATTTTTTAAAGGCAAAATAATTAGGAATATAACCAAAGCTCTTTAGGTTCTTGATGAAATTGGTTCTATTTTTAATTCTGGTAGTCTTGTCATTGGCAAATAGTAAATTGTAGTGCTGCAGATTTTTTGAGAACCAGTGTACCATGGTGTGAGTTGCTCTTAGTCCACAAATGTTGGTTCCTGATCTAAGCTTTATTTACTCTATCCTATGTGATTACACTTGCTCAATATGAGCAGCTGGCTTCAGAGTGAGAGGCAGATACTTGGAACAAGATGCCTGTGCAACCTCACAGCTGTGAAGGAGAGCTAGTAACAAACTTCAGGAGGAAATAGGTCAGGTTCAGGTTCATTGACGTTTGGTGGTTTGCTCATGGAGACCAAGTGAATCACTTGAATGTGTATTGGCAATATCAACAGCAAATATAATGAAGTGGAGTTTCAACAAGGTCAAAATAACTAAAATGTCAGCATAAAAGATTGAGGAATTTCAAGTGCAACTTACATCCAGCGTGCATTGAGTTAAAGCAATCTTTTATGCTTGTTTAAAAACCTTGCGGTAAGTAAGCCCTGCCTATGGAATTGGCCACACCCCATATTGAATTAATGAGCAGGGTGAGTTTCCACCCATTACACAGATTAGTGGCTCTTCATGGACACTCTTCAAATGAGCTTTTTATAAACAGAGAGCAATATGCAGGCAGATTTATTTTTTTAAAAACCTGACTAGTGTACATCAATGAAATTAATAAATGGTTTTCAGTATAGTTATTTGAAGTAATTTTGCGTTAACTAAAATCAGGTTACTCACAGGTGGTGGACTGGACAATCTTACTCAAATTGCTTATTTTTGTGATAAATCTGGTCTCCGTTGTATCAATAAAAATGCACCAGGTTACTGTTCTTAAATACATCAAGGACTATTTGTTAAGGGAAGGGGAAAATGTAAGCAATGATGTTCTAAAACACTGTCCAACTGTACAGGTTCATGGAAAAATTTACCTTTGATTATAAACTAAGTTTAAACAGAATCTTGACTTTCACCTCGGAACGAGCACAATTTTGAGCACACCTATTTATGCTAGCCCTGCAAATAGCTGAAAGCTGGGAGGCCAGATCATGCATTTCTTTACTTAAACCCCTGTATTCATTTTCGATTCAAAGGCCTGGATTTTCCATGCCCGCTGGCATCAGGCGTGTTCGGTGGCATGAGTGAACAATATGGCGCGATCAGTTTCACGACGGTGTGAAACCAGTTCACGGTCATCCGCTCAGACCGCCAACGGCGGGCCGCATTTCCTGCCATTGGATTTCGGGAACCTCGCTGTAATACATCAGCATAACAATATTAGACTAGCCTGCCAGAACCGTCCCCCCGATGGGCCGTCAGTCCTCCCGTCACCATGTTTCACAACAGCATATGAAAGGGGTGCATTTGGTGGGCTGCAATTTGAGGGGAATTCAGAGTTGAGTGCACTACAACAATGTGCAGTACTTGCCAGGGTTGCCTGTTGGGCTTGAAGCTTGAGGAGTGTTGGGGATGTGTTCAAGGGCAGCCCTGCCGTTCAGGTGACGTTGGGGGGGTGGGGGTGTTGCGGGCAAGGGCAGCCCTGCCCGCCCTCCCACAAGTTAAGTATAGTGCACAAGCATTCGGGTTGGGGGGTAGGATGGGCGAGGGAAGCGGCCGCGCATTAGGGACACCTTATATAAAGTGACCATTCCTCTGCAGCTGAGACAGTTCAGGCGCAGCCACATTGCTATGATTGGGGTCAGACTTCCAGCTTATCAAGTAATGCAGAGGCATCAAAGTGCTACCGAGTCTCCAGAGCTTTTCACCTCCCAGGCACAGATTGCAAAGTCATGAGCATTTTAGTGGACTGCAGAACAGTTGGACCACTGCACACATTGTGCATCCTCCTTGCTAAAGCTGGCCATGGAGCAGTTCTGCTGGAGGACCTCGCAGCCCCTTGAAATGTCAGCATCCCGGTTTGAACCAGACTCCCTGATGGTTCGAGCTAACAGCGCACCCTTGCAGCACGGATTAGGAGAATGCCTGAGCTGAGAGCACAGCATGCAGTCCAATGGACAAAGCTGCCACCAATTGGTTGGGTGGAATGGGGCAGAGGAAGGTCCAAGAGAAAGCAGCCCACTTGATTGGCACCAAATCTACAAACATTCATTCTCTCCACCACCGATGCACAGTGACAGCAGTGTGTACCATCTACCAGATGCACTGCAGGAATTCACCAAGGCTCCTTAGGCAGCACCTTCCAAATCCACGACCACTACTATCTAGAAAGACAAGCGAAGACAACGCAGGAGAGAGCGACTGAGACTCCTGGCTGCATAGAGGCAAGAGCATCAACCTCAGGATGAAGAGGCAGCAGGGGCTCCCACAAATGCTGCCCAAGAGCCACAGTGAGCCATCACTGGCTGGCGCCTAGTGACACCCAGGGTCTATAGATGCCGCCTTTCATTCCTGCAGATGACCGAAAACTGTGCATGTCTAGGGAACTGGTCAGTCACGTCTGCCACCTGCTGGAGGATTTAGTGCCACGGGGACATGGAGGGCATCCACAGCCAGTGGCCGTGAAAGTGGCAGAGGCGCTCAGTTTCTATGCCAGTGGCTCCTTTCAGGGCCCCTCAGGTGACCTCTGTGGGACCTGACAAGCCCCCGCCCACTAATGCATCCATGTGGTCACGGATACCATCTTTGCGAGGGCACACAACTTTGTGCATTTCACCTGGGACCAGGACAGACAGGATGCAAGAGCGATTGGATTCAGCCAGATATTGGGTTTCCCACAGGTGTAGGGTGCGATCAACTACACTTTTTGGTGCTCAGATCTCCCTCGCAACATGCGTTGAACTACATAAACTGCAAGGGCTTCCATTTGCTGAATGTGCAGCTGGTGTATGACCACCAGAAATGCATCCTGCAGGTGTGTACATGGTTTCCAGGGAGTCTGTATGACTCTTTTATATCCTCAGTCAGTCGCAGATCCCTGATATCTTCCAGGGTCCACAGAAGCTGCAGGGATGGCTCCTTGGGGACAAGGGCTACCCGCAGAGGACATGACTGATGACACCCGTGCAGTGGCCTCAGACGGCAGCAGAGCGATGGTAAACGAGCCTCATGTTGCAACTTGCAGCTTAGTGGAGCAAGCCATCGGGATGCTGATGATGAGGTTCTGGTGCCTGGACCGGTCTGGTGGAGCCCTGCAATACAGCCCGCAGAGGGTGTCACACATCATCATTGTCTGCTGTGCCCTTTATAATCTGGCGCTGCAATGGCAAGATGAGCTGGCTGAGGAAGAGATGGAGGAGCTGGAGGTCTCCTCTGATGAGGAGGACATCGATGAAGATGAGAAGGTCCTCGAAGGTAACCATGACCGGAATGAGGCCCTTGCCCTGGCTAGATGATTCAGGCGCGCTTGGGAGGCCTTCATAGCTGCTAGATTTGTGGAGGATGATGACGACATTCAGTAACTTGACCCCATAGATTCTCACATTGCATCTGTGAATGTTTGACTCTAGTCTGGCTTATGGCAGTGCAAATATTCTCTGTGAGAAGCTCCTGTCATTGGAGACACACTGAAGGCCCTAATAGCCACTCAATTGCAGGAGGATGTTGATGAAATGCAATGAGGAAACTCCATAAATCTTCATATAGCCTTTGAGAATGTCTGACTTCTGTCTGACTTCTGTCTGGCCAAGGGCACCTCGCTTGCGCACTGTGATCAGAGTCATGTAGAGAAGCAGCCATGAAACTTTAGAACATCCTTTGTTTGCCTTCAGCACCTTAGCCCTTCAGGAGCACAGTGTCATTGGTCACAGACGCTGAAGAGATGAGGGCCAGCCCCACCTTAAAGATGCTGAGAGCACACAGAGAGAATGATGGTACTCTGTGATGCTGGACCACGACTTTCTGGCAGCAATGACAAGCACTGGGTGCAGGTATCAGTAATGTGTCCAGGGAGTGTGAGTCGGATTATCACTTTGGTCTGAAGGCTGCACAGAGCACAGGGAAGAGGCCCTGAACTGAGACACCTGCCTTTATCTTGTGCAGAAAGGTTTCACATCTGAGTGACAAGAACACTGCTCATCAGAACAAGGAGCCATAGGCAGAGAGACATTCTTGAGAGTTATTGACAATGGTGAACAGTATGAACAAGTTATTAACACCTATGCCCAGGCTGTGCAACTAATTCTTAACTTTCCTAACCTGTCTTGGTGCTCTCCGGGCATCCACAGTGGAGGTGGAGGCAGCCTGCTGACTGTGTCGCCCTGTCTGTGATGATCTTGCCACATGTCCTCTGGAGGGCCGAGACTTGGAGGACTCCAGCCTGCTATTGGGGCATGCTGTGTGGCCTTGGCCTGTGGAGCTGGAGCTGCTGAGGTCACGGGAAGAGGGGATTCGGGTGGCCAGACACTCTCAGAGTCACCTGGATGGATGGCCCCGGGGTGTGCACCTGCTGATCCTCCTCCCAATGGGTGCCCGAGGGCCTCAAGCTGACTCCTCGAGGAGAAGGAGTAGCTGGAGTGAGACCGAGCTGTCTGACATCCCTCTCGCATGTACACTGTTAGAGGCCAACAATGGCATCAGTGATGGAATTAAGCCTGCGCAGCAGTGCAGGAGTGAACTCCTGGACCAAGGTCTCCATAACAGCCGCCATCCTACCAGTGCTGACCTCAGTGCGTTGGCATGCTGGCGCTATCACCTCCGCCTGGACAGACTCCTCCATTGTGCCTTGAGAAGTGCAGCGGACATCTCTTTTTGATGTTCCCGAGCTTGCCTTTGCAGCTCCAGCAGCTGTGACATGATCAAGTCCAGAGGCTCATCAACTGAAGACTCAGCAAATTTCTGTCCTCCAACAGTCCCCCGAGTGCTGGACACCGCCACCTGCTGTGGATCAGAGAGTGCGATGTGCTGGCCAGATTGTGATCCCGAGGCTATTCTAAAGATAGGTCCCACTGAGGTGTGTGTCTCTCTTCTGGTGGAGGGTGTGGATGAGCGCTGTGATGGCACTTCAAGGATGGTGCCTCCAGTTTCCTCTTCAGAGGTTTCTTCGGGGCTTGATTGGAGGGCCTGGGTCATGGACTCTGTTGGCTGTTTCCCAGATGTGCCTGCGAAAGCGAAGGGAGATAATTAGTGCATGGCAGTGACCTGTAAAACAGGACACATCACTCACAGCATGGTTGTCTAATGGATGTTGTAGGACCCTGACTTGGTAGAGCACTGCCAACCTCACCATCAGCACAGGACCAGTCCAGATCATTATCAGCCAGCTGGATGGCTCTGTTTTCAAAGTCTAAGAGGATCTTGATTTCAGACATTCCTCCACCAGCCAGTGCCCTCTCCCTCTTGTTGTGTTCCAGCTTGTCCTGCGTGACTAGAGATGGAGAATGTGTAAGAGGGATGTCTGTCAGATCAAATGATCAGTATGCCTGGCTGGTGTGGGTGGTGATTCATCCCATGAGTGGCATGAGGACAGTAACAGTGAGTATGAGATAGTGAATGGTAATGTCCCTTGAACCGGCAGTGAGTGAGGGCCCTATGGAAGTGTGATGGGTTTGTGCCTGTGTGTGTGAGTTGAGGGTGATGAGAAGAGTGACTTACTCTGGCAGAATGGAAGAGATCATTCACCCTCTTTCAGCACTGGGTGCCTGTCCTGTTTTGAAGGGCTTTGGCATTGACCACCGCTGCCACTGCCTCCCAAGCCTGGTTGGTGATGCTGCTGTCCATCTCGCGGTCAGAGCATGGGTAGAGGACATCGTTGCAGGCTTCCACAGCATCCAAAAGATGCCCCGGTGACGCGGCACTAAACCTGGGGGCTACAATCTTCTTGCCTTTCGTGGACATCTTCCCTGGAGCAGTTGTGAGCTGGAAGCACTGAGATGTGGTGCACCCAGTGTGATGAAGCAGTGAGGTGATGACAGGCAGGCGAATGAGAGCCCACCTGATATAGAAATGGCGTGTTCCCCGGGAATGCATAAATAATATGGTGGGTTTGGGACAATACAGCACTAAAACCTGCCATCGGGTAAAATGTTTTTTTACCCGCCCGCTACCGTACTTAGTGCAGTCTTGGGACAATTCCGCCCAACGACTGTGAAATCTAAATCAGAGCATGTGGTGATGGATGTTCTGCAGTCATAGGCAGGACATGACAAATGTCAGTAGATAATTCTGCAGTGTGATTGTGCGGACTGTTAGCCCAGGATGACAGAATGGATTTGAGACATAAATCAAGTACAAGCACTCATATGCTCTTCCTGTCACAGGCTTCAGTAAAAATTGGACCTTGGACCTTGAAGATCTCGCAGCCGAGTGTGAAGGACACATGACATGCCCACCAAACTTCCCCCCCACCTCACCCCCAACACCCCTCACTCAAATTGAAGAATTTAGTGCTACACCCAGGCTTCAGCATCACCCAAATCCTTCCTCCCACCACATTACGATGGGAATCCTGGCTGCTCTTAGTGAGAGTTTTCCTGTCTTTTCTTCCTTTTATCTTATTCCACTTCTGTCCCTCTTCCTCCAACCCTCATTCTCTTCATATCCCTTCCTTCTGCCCCTCCCTTTCTTATCCAGTCTCCCCATGCCCTTTCACCATCCTCCTCTCCGTTCCTTTTCCCTCTTTTCCTCCCTCGCTCCGTCCACTTCTTCCAACTTGCCTATTCTTGTGTCCCATCACCACCATCATCATGATGCATCAGTTACCCGCTTGCCCCCTAATAATTTTTAACCTGAATGCTGCACTTTTTCTTGACTCCATCTGTCCAACACCAAAAGAGACAAACTAGAAATTTATCAGCATCAGGTACTGCTCGCTCACTGGTAGTTCACTTGCCTTTGAGTCAGAAGGTTGTAGTTTCAAGTGCCATTCCAGGGACCTAAGTACAAAATCTAGGCTGACACTCCAGTGCAGCACTGTAGGAAATGCCTTATTTTAAATGAGGCATTAAACCAAAGCTCAACTGCCCTCTTTGGTGGACATGGAAGATTCCAAGGCACTATTTTGAAGACCACTCTTCATATCCTTTCCTTCTGCCTCTCCTTTCCTTATCTAGTGTTCTTCCTGGTGACCTGGCCAGTATTTATCTTACAACCAAACATCACAAAAATTATCTAGTCATTATTACATGACTTTTGTGGAATCTTGCTATGTACGAATTGGGTATTTCAATATTACAGCAGTGGCTACGCTTCAAAAGAACTTAATTGGCTGTAAAGCGCTTCAAGATGTTCTGAGGTTATGAAGGTTACAACATAAATACAAGTTTTTTCTTTTATTAAAATTGTCAAAAGTGAAAACTCACATTGCTGAAATCAAAATTAGAAAATGCTGGAAACACTTGGTAGGAGGGGCAGTATCTGAGAAGAGAAGAGAAGGCGTTATAGATGTAAATATCCTACTAGCCACTGGGGAGCACAGTGAAAAGCAGCATGCAGGACCTGAGGCTCAATTTGTAATGTGACTGAGGCAAACAGGAAGCTTGGATCAAGTCCAGAGCCTGAAGTTTCAGTTGATCAGTAGCCAAGACAAGCTGGGAGCTGGGCCGTAGGTCCAAAAAGAAAAAAATGCAACAGACAGAAGTTTAAACCACGTATATATTTTTTTAAGTTCACAAGATGTTGGCAGCTGTTTTGGGCAATATGCAGATGTTATAGCTTCAGCTGGATATGTAAGTAGGCGGAATAACAGATGAAACTTAATGCAGACAAATGTAAGGTGCCCCACATGAGAAGTGAAAACAAATGGCATGCATCCCTAGAATAGTGCTGAAATAGCTATGGATGAGCAACAACTTGTATTTATATCATGCCTTTAATATAATAAAACGCCCCAAAGTGCTCTACAGCACTATGAAGCAAAATTTGAGACTAAGCTACATAAGGTAATATTAGGGTAGATGGCCAAATGCTTGATTAAAAAAAGGTAGCTTTAAGGAGCATTTTATTGAAGGAAAGGGATTGGCGAGGTTTAGGGAAGGAATTCCAGAGTTTAGGACCTGGGCAATTGAAGGCATAGCCACTAATAGTGCACTTAAAATTGGGGTGCTTAAGAGCCCAGGACTAGATGGGGGCAGAATTCTCTGAGGGTTGTGGGGCTGAGGGAGACGACTAAGGTAAGGCCATGGTAGGACCTGAAAACTCCCATGTGAATTTTAAAATTGAGGCATTGCTTGCCTGGGAGCCAATGTAGGTCAGCAAGCACAAGAGGTGATTGGTGACTGCAAGTAAGGAAAGGAGCAGCAATGCTTTGGTTGATCTCAAGTTTATGGAAGGTTGGAGGCTGACAGGAGTGCATTGGAATATTAAGAAAGGCATGGATGAGAGTTTCAGCAGCAGATGAGCTGAGGCAGTATGGAGTCAGGTAATGTTACGGAGAAAGAAATAGTTTTCTTAATGGTATGAATATGTGATCGGAGACTCGTCTCGGATCAAATATGATAAAAAGGTTTTGAACAGTCTGTTCAGACAGTTACCAGGGAAAGGAATGGTTTCGGTAGCTAGGGAATGGACTGAAGATAATGGTTTCAATCTTTCCTATACTTGATTGAAGGAAATTTTTGTTCATCTGGTACTGGAAGTCAAACAAGCAATCTGATAATTTAGCAACAGTGGAGAATTTGAGAGAAGTGTTGCTGGGTGTCATAAATGTAGATGTAAAATGAATGCTGTGTTTACATATGATGTTTTTGAGGGGCAGCATGTAGATTAGAAAAAATCAGGGGAACGAGAATAGTTCCATCACATTCCTGACTTGCTTTGTGGATGGTGGACAGGCTTTGGGGAATCAGGGTGTGAGTTACGCGTCACAGAATTCCCAGCCACTGTTGCTTTTGCAGCTACATCTTTATATGGCTGCTGCAGTTCAGTTTCTGGTCAATGGTACCCCTAGGTGTTGATCATGGTGGATTTGGCAATGGTAATGCCATTGAATGTCAAGGGGTGAGGGTTAGATACTGTTTTGTTGGAGATGGTCATTTCCAGGCACTTGAGTGGCACAAATATTACTTGCCACTTGTCAGCCGAAGCCTGAATGTTGTCCAGGTTTTGCTGCATATGGACACAGACTGTTTCAGTATCTGAGGAGTTGCGAATAGTACTTAACATTGTGCAAACATCAGCAACATCCCAACTTCTGACCTCATGACGGATGGATGGTTATTGATTAAGTAGCTGAAGATGGTTTGGCCTAGGAAACTACCCTGAGGAACTCGTCAAGTAATGTCCTGGGACTGAGATGATTGGCCTCCAACAACCACAACCGTCTTCCTTTGTGCTAGGTATGACTCCAACCAGTGGAGAGTTTTCCTCCTGATTCCCATTGACTTGAGTTTTGCTAGGGCATCTTAATGCCACATTTGGTCAAATGCTGCCTTGATGTCAAGCGCGGTCACTCTCAGCTCTTTGATAAGGGACTTTGACTTTGTTGAGAACCTGAAAGAGACCATAGAGTCTCGGTAGACTAGATGCTAAACATCTTCCAGCAATACAAAATATCAATTAACAAAGCAAATATAATGTTGAACTGCATAGCCAAAATATGGATCACAATTCAGAGTAGATAATAATTAAACTGTATCATGTTCTACACAGACTGCACCTTGATTACTATTTTCAATTCTGGATGCAAGCTGCAGGAAAGCTATTTGACCACTGGAGGCTTTGCAGAGCAGAGCCATGTGACCAACAACTTGTACTTATATAGCCTCTTTAACATAGGAAAACCAATCCAAGGTACCTCACTTGAAGCATAATAAGGTGTAAAATGAACACTGAATGGAATAACATATTAGAAGGTGTAATTAAAATCTTGGTAGAAGAGGTAGATTTTAGAGAAGGTTTTAAAGAGAGAATTAGAAAGGTAGTTTCACAGATAAATGCCTACACATCTGAAGACATTAACTGATCCCTAAACGTGGGTTTGAGTTATAAGAAAAATAGGGAAACAGACTTTTCATTTGTAATAGGAGGCATCTGAGAGGTGATCTTATTGAGGAAATATTCTTTTAAATTGCCAGTGCTAACGGACCTAGGGAATGTGTGTTCAGGCTAGAGAAGAGCACTTTCAGGACAGATGTGAGGGAATTATCCTGCACGAAGTGTATTCACCATGCGGAAGAATGGTGAAACACTTCAATCCTTTATGGAACAACTGCTGTAATGGTGTTAGAATTTCTCCAGATGTATGAATTCAAAACAAGCTGAATAGCTTTGCTCAAGCATAATTACACCTTGTGTCATGCAACTGGATTTGTTGCATGATGAGAGCTTTAACATCTGATTTCCTGGTTTGGAATGGACAATCCTATTGAAGCAGCACATTTGGCATGACATGGATTGGGACAGCTAATTGTTGCGGTTTGGCCCAGATGTTGCTGTGGTAATGATGATAAAGTTATCAGTGTTCACTGTCATTATAGGGTGAGTGTTCCAACATTTTTGGGGGTGTGTACTCTGCACTTTAGCGTGTGAATCCATTCTGCGCTGCTTCAGAGGGCTCACTCTAATTGTGTTGTCACCTCCCAAATCCATTCCTATCTTACCCGGAACTCTATGTTTGAATCCTTCCAGTCAACTATCTGTCCCTGCCACAGTACTGAAACAACTCTAGGCAAATGACATTGTATGCAACTGACCAAGGTAAATGTTGCCCTTCTCAACCTGCTTGCAGTCTTTGACATGGTTGACCACATCATCTTCCTCCAATGCCTCGCTACTGTCACCCAGAAAGGTGAGGCTATTCTCACATGGTTCGATTCTTATCTATCTAATTGTAGCCAGAGAATCACTTGCAATGTCTTCTCTTCTTGCTCCCGTACTGTTACCTCTGGTGTCCCTCCTATTTCTGATCTACGTGCTGATTTTCCACAACATTTTTTAAAAATTCATTCATGGGATGTGGGCTTCGTTGGCTGGGCCAGCATTTATTGCCCATCCCTAGTTGCCCTGAGAAGGTGGTGGTGAGCTGCCTTCTTGAACCGCTGCAGTCCATGTGGTACCATCAGTGGCACAGTGTTAATTTTCACATACACTGACGACTCTGGTGTAAAATTATAAGACTACTTATTTGATGTTCAGTACTGGATGAGCAGAAATTGAAAGACTGAAGCTATTGTTTTTGCCCCCCCATTTCAACTCCATTCCCTAGGTACCGACTGCACCCCCTTCCTGGCAACCGTCTGAGATTAACTCAATCTGTTCGCAACTTTGGTGTCACATATGATCCCAAGATGACCATCCAACTTCATTTGTACCATCACTAAGACTGCAAATGTCCACTCCGTAACATCACCCAACTTTGCCCCTTAGGCCATCTACTATTAGGACCCTCTTTCATGCCTTGGTTACTTATAGACTATACCATTGCACTCCTGGCTGGTCTCTCATATTCCGTCTTCTGCAAACCTGCAGTCATCTAAAACCCTGCTGCCCATGTCCAAAGTCACAGTCCCCTATCATCTTTGTACCCATTGACCTATATTGGCTCCCAGTCAAGCAATATCATGATTTTAAAATTCTCATCTTTGTTTTCAAATTCCTCCATGTCCTCACCAATTCCTACCTCCGTAATCTCCTCCAGCTCCACAAGCCTCTGAGATACCTGCACTCCTCTAATTCTGGCCTCTTGTTCATCCCTAATTTTAATTGCTCAACTATTGGTGGCTATGCTTTCAGCTGCCTAGGCCCTAAGTTCTGGAATTCCCTCTCTGCACTTGGAAGGATGATTTCAAAATGGCTGTCTTCTCCTCAGATTAATCAACCTATTTAACATGATTGAGGTTTTAATCTAACTTCTTAAAATATTATGTTTCTATAACTTTTAACATGATCCTGATATTATTTATCATGTGACATTTAAAATTTTTATCTTTAAAGTTGACCTTTTAATTCTGCTCATTTAGCTGACTATTTTAAATTTTTGTTCAGATTTCTACTCTGCATTTATATGACTTTAAAGTCCTGTTCACATGCGTATAATGGTATAAAATGACAAGTTTTAAAAAAAACTTGTGGGTATATCTTCTGTCAGTTTTGACATTCTGTGGGTGTGACTTCTATTCACTGCAATACGCTTTCTATCCTTTGTGCCCACATTAGAATGCACTGCAGATCTATGCTGGGTCCCACATCATGAGGGAATCCTTCTGCCTTTCTAATGAAATTCTCACTTACAACATCGCGTTAAGTAAGTAGCACTTTCGAGTGAAGACTGAGGCGAGCTGCACTGCTGACCATGAAGTAGAAACCAGTATAAATTTATAAAACTCCAACCCACAGGCTTACTATGCACATCAATTACTCTATCGAGAGGGACTGCTATTTCTCAAAATGTAAAATAAGATCTATGAAATTTGTGGAATTTTCTGCCCCGGGTGCTAGTGGGGTGGTAGATGGGAAAGGCGGCATGGCTCCCACCAGCCGGCATGGTGGGCTGCAGCACCGGATCATCTGCTTTTTAGCTCATTATGTATGCAGGATGCAGTATCTGGTGGAGGGGTGGGCTAGGATTCATCACTGCCGTTACCTCATCGGCTCATATTTCAGTTGCTATATTTAAATCGCACCCTTTCATTCTCTAATGCCCAAAACTCGCCGTGGTGAGTGATGGCCCCTAGAAGAGATGAACGTTGTGCGTCCAAGTTCAGCAACAACTCACTGGTTGCATTCCTCCAGGCAGTCAAAGACCAGGGAAGATCCTTTACCCCGTGATGGGAGACGGAGGTCCACCAATCCTGCCACCACTGCTTGGGAGGAGGTCACCAGTGTCAGCGCTGTGCAGAGGTGGAGCGCTATCCAGTTCAAGAAGAGGATGAATGATCTCTTCCACTATGCCAGAGTAAGTCAAACTTCTCAATCTCAACTCACACTGTCATAAGTCCATCAGGCATTCGCAGCATTACCGTCCACGGGGATCTCAGCACAAGGGACATCATCACTTATTCTCTCTCTCATACTTTCACATAATCACCTCTTGTAACATCCTGCACATGTCGCATCTTCAGCTCTTAGATAGCACCCCCAGCACACACACAAGTCGGGCAAGTTTATCATCTGCTTTGGCATCTGTCTTGCTCACAGTCAATCCATCTGTCCAATTCAACAATCGGGAGAGATACCAGACTGGAGAGGGGATGCCGGAGCTCAGGCCACTCATCTCCTTTGAGGAATAGGCAGCAGAGCTGGCCAGAGAGGAGGAGACTGTGTCTGCACTGAAGGCTAGCTCAGTGCCTCTGACAAGCTAGTGAGGCTCCATTCCCTAGTCTTCGCCCAACCGCTGAAACTGTCCGTGCTCTTTAATGTCAGTGACTATCTAGCCAACCACTAGTTTTCTCTTCTCTCTATTACAGGCACCAGCAAGAAAAGGAGGAGGGACACCACCAGCCAGCCTATCAGCCCCAGACCACCTCAGATGAGGGTTTTGAGGACCTACTGGATGTAGCGTCGTCACAGCACTCACCCACACCCTCCACCTGCACAGAGACATACACCTCGGTGAGACCTAGTTTTAGAGTAGGCTTGGGGTCACCATCTGGTGATTAAAGCACAGATTCTGTTCCACAGTAGGTGGAGGCAGTGAGGTTACCGACACTTGGCAGACTTAGTGAGATGTTGACGCTCCAAAGACAGACAGACCAAGCAGGGTTTCCAGAGGCCATCGGAAGATTAGAATGGAGGATGGAGGAGTCTGTCCACGTTAAGTCTTGGGCACCGACATGCCAACACATCAAGGTCACCATTGGAAGGGTGGCGACTGCCATGGAGACCCTGGTCCAGCAGTTTCTGCCGAATATGTGTGAGGACCAGCACACCATCACTTGAGCCAAGAGAACGTTCCAGCAGTGGCTTGGTGAGAGGAGGAGGGGGCATCTTGATCTCCCTCCAGGAACCCCTTCTCAAGGACTGAGGAAGGGGCCCTTAGGCACCCACAGCGGGGAGAAGTATCAGCAGGGCCACGGTCCAGCCACTCCAAGTCCCCTCTGCCTGTGACCCCATCAACTCCAGCTCCTCAGGCCAAGGAGGGTACACCTGCCCCACAGCAGGAGACCCAAAGCAGATGGGGGCCCTCCAGTCCTCGGCCCTCTAGAGGACGACCACCAAGATCATCGTGGACAACAGCACACAGCAGTCAGCAGGCTGCCTCCACCTCTGCGGATGTCGGGGATGCACCTGAATGTAGGGGTAGGGTAAGAAAAATTAAGAAACTTTGAGCACACAAAAGTGGCATGGGTGGTCACAAACTGTATACTATGTACATAAGTAAATATAGTTTCTTTCTGTGAACTTCTCATCAAGTAATTGGCTGATCTATCTGATGCAATGTTCTGAGGTCATACAAGTGTAGCAGATGCTGCCCCTGCTCACATCTCCCCATCCTGTGCTTCATGCCTGTGGTGTCTCACACCATTCGTTACAGTGCGTCGCCTTTCTGTGCGCAGCAGGGCCATGAGTGAGGCCTCTGGCTCTAGCAAAATGGTGGTTGGGCAATGCATATCTGAGACTTGCGTCAGAGGATCATTTCATGTGGCTTCATGAGTATAGGTGTTGCAGTCTGTTTTATTCCTGATGCTTACGCACTGAGGAATAGTCAATGTGGACCTTATAGGATTTAGTGGCAAGCCACATTGGTGTCAAACTCACTTGGTGCATCCTTCAATGACTTCCATGTAATGGCTGTCAGGCTTGAGTGAGTTACATATCTACCAATATTTTGGGATCCTGTGTGCTCCTGGAGGCCTGCAGGGTTATGTCGTGCCCACTTTTACAACTAAACATCAGTCCTACAACAGCCCTCACTTGTCCACCTGCATAATACAGAGATAAGGACCTAGCTAACACTGTGACTCATGAAATGCCGGCTAGAGGGCAACGACTATGCAAGATCAAAGGTGTGTATCAAGGCCCTCAAATGCCGGACTATTACATGGAAGGATACTGCTCTGGACTTGCAGGTCTGGCGAGCATGGCTTGCCCAAATCCCTGAGGCAGCTCCCTGATGGGCAATCCACATGGTTCTCTGATCGTGAGAATGCCATCAGTGTGCCTGGTTTCCATGTGAACATCTTGAGACTTCTGGAATGAAAATGTAGAGGCCTCAAATGGAATCAGAGCTAAGCTCCACAACATCTGATGTGTGCTCTTTATTAACAATCACTTAAGTAATTAATGCCTAAATACATTGCCTGCATCTCAGGCCCACAGGTGCAAAGGCTAGGCTGCACGGGAAGTTGCGATACTCCAGACTAAGGCACGGTTGTGAGTGATTGCCAGTGATCAGACGATGCTGCTGCTGTAGCGCTCCCTCTGCACACAAAGGTGGCCTGATCCGGAGGCTCACATCCATGACTGAGAGTGACAGATCACCGTGTCCTAAAGAATTATCTCATGCTGTGGACTTAATATGATCTGAGGCCTGAACACGAATCTTGCAAGAGGGATTGCCTGTGGAGAGATGCCGCAGTGTAGATTCAGATTAGACTCAGACGTTAAAGTGAGAAGCAGTGAGTGCTGATTGTTCTCCTTGAGGAACCTAGCAATACTCCAGACATACTGTCATGAGTGCACTGAGGGTTGCAGTGCTGCTCCTGCCTCGTGATGACTCCCATTGGCAGTGGAATGTTGGCAAGATGCTTGAAGAGACTGCACCATATTTACTCTGTTCAGTGTGTGCTGGAGGAGTTATGATCCCATAACAGTGCAGCCACGTGCTCCAGAGACTGCCTAGCATTCCAAGGATGAGGCCATTGTCACGAAAGATTGTGACTACTCATACTGAGATTAATGTCCTTCATCAAGATGCTGAGGATAGCAAAGGAGGTGTTAATGTTGAGGCAGCATGGAGGGCACAGGTGAAAGAGGCTTGTATGAGCTAGTCATCACCATTGCCCTGGAATCTTGTGGCTATAAGCATCTCACAGGCACGTCTTCCACGACTGGCCCATGCTATAGCCTTCTCCTCTGGAGCCCCAGCTTCCTCACCCTCATCAAGCTCAGCCCTCTCAACGACCTCCTCTTCTATCTCTACATCTGACAAGTCATCCCCCCCTTTGTAGCGCCAGGTTGTGTAGAGCACACAAACCACAATGATGCGGGAGACCCTCTGGTGATAGTATTGGAGAGCATCGCCTGACCTGTCCAGACATCTTAAATGCATCTTCAATGTGCCAATGGTTTGCTCAATCAAGGAGTGTGTCATGGAATGTATGGGATCGTACCTCTCCTCTTG
This sequence comes from Carcharodon carcharias, assembly GCF_017639515.1. NCBI lineage: Eukaryota > Metazoa > Chordata > Chondrichthyes > Lamniformes > Lamnidae > Carcharodon > Carcharodon carcharias. The sequence continues at coordinate 77,299,489 of NC_054469.1, read as the reverse complement.
AAGCACTTTGTGGCTACCTAACAAGCGTCATTAGCCACATCTTTTGCAGGTAGCCTTTGTCTCAGAGGAGCCAACCTTGTTAGCACTGAGGGCCCTCGAAGATCAGTGGCACCTGTGAATGACTCAAGATATAAGAGCTGTGTGAGCTCCCAGGGTATCTCGCACAGACCTGCATAATCTGCTTCTGGTGGTTACAGATCAGCTGAAGGTTGAGAGAATGGAAGCCTTTTCTACTGATGAATCATAGCCAGGGAGCTCTTAAAGCCACATGTGCTAAGTCAATGACACCCTGCACCTGTGGGAAGCCGGAGATCATTGGAAACCCCACTGCACTGGCAGCCTGGCTGGCTTCATCCAAGGAAAACTGGATATAATTGTGTGCCTTGATAAATAGGGCATCGATAACCCCTCTCATGCATTTATGAGCAGATGCTTAGGATATTCCGCAGAGGTCCCCAGTGGAGCCCTGGATCGTAAAAAGTTCAGTACGGCAGTCACCTTTAGAGCCATTGGCAATGGGTGGCTTCCCAGTCCCAGTGGAGTCAGCTCCTCCCGCAGAATGTTGCAGATGTGACCCACCACATGCCTTGACAAGTAGAGTTATCTACGCCACTCTCTCCCTCTCATCTGTAGGTATGAAAAGCATTTTCGGTGCATCCTTGGTTGTGCCAAATGCCTCTGTGGAATGGGTCTGTCAGCCTCAGGTCTTCATGGGGCCCCGCTGGCCAGTGTTCCTCAGGGCGAGGCTCTTTCTCTTGCCCTGCCTGTCGGTGATGGGCCCTTCGTCTCCCCCTCAGTTGCCTGAGTGTTAGGAAGAAGGCAACATTGCCTGCTTCTTCCATTCTCCACCCTTTGCCTGTGCGGAAACATTGATCAGATACACGATTGAACATAACTCTGCAATGATCACCTTCCAGTGGCAAGCAAGAAAGTCACTGTGAAGCTCTTGAATAGCCCTCATTCCAGGCATTCCATCCCTAAATCGTCCCTTGCAGCTGTAGTACAACCTTGAGCATTGATAGCCCCCCCTCCCCAGGCATGACCGATTTCAGAAAAGAGTATGGATCGACATGAGCGCAGCCAGACACTAGCCATGTTGGTCAGGGCTCTGTCAGACTGACTCCTTTGGATTAATGCCTGTGATTGGGGAGTTGTGTGAAGCCTTAACCTGTCAGTTCTGAGGTATAAAGGTCTTTGGGGTATTAGGCATATGCAGTTTGTCCTTTGCCCCTTTACAGTTGGATCCTTCTGAGGGTTGCACGTTTCTATGACAGGAACAAAATGGTCATTGGGACAGAATCAAAATCTGGGCCCAGGGTGCAGCAGAGTCTCGCAGGAATGTGCATCGTGAATTAAGGTGCCCACACCCTTCAACTGACATTTGAGTGTTCCTAATGTGTCTCAGCTGTGCAGTGACCTCCATTTGTTAAAGTGCAAATTAATAGGGTGCCCTTTCATTCAGCCCAAAAGTGCAATATTTTACTTCTCCTAAAAGCCCTCAGAACCCTACCCTGATGATTTATTTTTTGCATAGCTTATTTTTGCACTGTGTCATTGGATTGGTTTACAAAATGATGGTGCTCAGGTTTTATTATGAGACCATCTTCCAACACCCCCCGCCATCGCCCCCACCATTGAAATTCCTTCCATTATGCTGGAAGAGCTTAATGTCCAGGACCATAAGACATAGGAGCAGAAGTAAGCCATTCGGCCCATTGACTCTGTTCTGCCATTCAGTGAGATCACGGCTGATCTGATAATCCACAACTTCACTTTCCTACCTTTTCCTCAAAACCCTTGATTCCCTTACTGATTAATAACCTGTCTATCTCAGCCTTGAATATACTTAATGACCCAGCCTCTACAGCCCTCTGCGGTAAAGAATTCCACAGATTAACCAGACTCTGAGAGAAGAAATTCCGCCTCATCTCTGTTTTAAATAGGCGCTCCCTTACTCTGAGATTATGCCCTCTGGTCCTAGACTCTCCCACAAGGGGAAACAACCTCTCAACATCTATCCTGTCAAGCGCCCTAAGGGTCTTATATGTTTCAATAAGGTTGCCTCTCATTCTTCTGAGTACAAGCCAACCTACTCAAACTCTCCTCAAAAGAAAATCCTTCCATACCTGGGATTAACCTAGTGAACCTTCTCTGGACTGCCTCCTATGCCAGTGCATCTTTCCTTAGATAAGGGGATCAAAACCGTTCATAGTATTCTCGGTGTGGTCTAACCAGTGCCTTGTATAGTTTTAACAAGACTTCCCTATTTTTATACTCCATCCCTTTTGAAATAAAGGCCAGCATTCCATTTGCCTTCCCAGTGACCTGCTGAATTTATATTCTAGCTATTTGTGATTCATGCACAAGGACACCCAAATCCCCATTTGTTACAGATTTCTTCAGTCTTTCTCCATTTAAATAATATTCGGCTCCTCTATTCTTCCAGCCAAAGTGCATAACCTCACATTTTCCCACATTATATTCCATCTGCCAAGTTTTTGCCCACTCACTTAACCTGTCTATACCCTCTGTAGAGTCTTTGTGTCATCCTCACCACTTGCCTTCCCAAGTACTGGTATTACCACTGGACTAGAAATCTAGAGACCCAGAATAATGCTGTGTGGACCTGGGTTCGAATCCTACCCGGCAGATAGTGGAATTTGAATTCAGTAAAAATCTGGAATTAAGAGTTTATTGTCGATTGTTGTAAAAACCCATTTGGTTCACTAATGCCCTTTAAGGAAGGAAATCTGCCGTCCTTACCTGGCCTGACCTACATCTGACTCCAGACCCACAGCAATGTGGTTGACTCTTAAATGCCCTCTGAAATGGCCTAGCAAGCCACTCAGTTGTATCTAATTGCTGCAAAGTTCCAAAAAAGGAATGAAACCAGATGGACCACCCGGCATTGACCTAGGCACTGGAAACAATAAGTGCAAACTCAGCCCTGTCAAACCTGCAAAGTCCTCCTTACTAATATCTGGGTGCTGGTGCCAAAATTGGGAAAGCTGTCTCACAGACTAGTCAAGCAACAGCCTGACATAGTCATCCTCACAGAATCATACCTTACAGATAATGTCCCAGACACCTCCATTACCATTCCTGGGTATGTCCTGTCCCACCAGCAGGACAGACCCAGCAGAGGTGGCGGCAGAGTGGTATGCAGGCAGGAGGGAGTTGCCCTTGGAGTCCCCAACATCAACTCTGGACCCCATGAAGTCTCATAGCATCAGGTTAAACATGGGTAAAGAAACCTCCTGCTGATTACCACGTTCTGCCCTCCCTCAGCTGATGAATCAGTACTCCTCCATGTTGAACATCACTTGGAGGAAGCACTGAGGGGGGCAAGGGCGCAGAATGTATACATTGGGTTGGGGACTTCAATGTCCATCACTAAGAGTGGCTCGGTAGCACCACTACTGACCAAGCTGGCTGAGTCCTAAAGGACATAGCTGCTAGACTGGGTCTGCGGCAGATGGTGAGGGAACCAACAAGAGGGAAAAACATACTTGACTTCATCCTCACCAACCTGCCTGCTGCAGATGCATCTGTCCATGACAATATCAGTAGGAGTGACCACTCCACAGTTGTTGTGGAGACGAAGTCCCGTCTTCACATTGAGTGTACCCTCCATCGTGTTGTGTGGCACTACCACCATGCTAAATGGGATAAATTTCATATAGATATTGCAACTCAAGACTAGGCTTCCATGAGGCGCTGTGGGCCAGCAGCAGCAGCAGGATTGTCCTTGAGCACAATCTGTAACCTCATGGCCCAGCATATCCCCCATTCTACCATTATCATTAAGCCAGGGAATCAACCCTGGTTCAATGAAGAGCACAGGAGGACATGCCAGCAGCAGCACCAGGTATATCTAAAAATGAGGTGTCAACCTGGTGAAGCTACAACACAGGACTATTTGCTGCTTATGCTATTTGGTACATAAGTGATAGACAGAGCTAAGCAATCCCACAACCAAGCTCTGCAGTCCTGCCACATCCAGTCGTGAATGGTGGTGGACAATTAAACAACTCCCTAGAGGAGGAAGCTCCACAAATATCCCCATCCTCGATGATGGAGGAGCTCAGCACATCATTGCAAAAGATAAGGCTGAAGCATTTGCTACACTCTTCAGCCAGACGTGCCGAGTGGATGATCCATCTCGGCCCCCTCCAGAGGTCGCCAGTATCACAGATGCCAGTCTTCAGCTAATTCGATTCACTCCACGTGTTATCAGGAAACAGCTGAAGGCACTGGATAATCCAAAGGCTATGAGGCCTGACAATAATCCGGCAATAGTACTGAAGACTTGTGCTCCAGAACTTGCCACACCCTTAGCCAAGCTGTTCCAGTACAGCTACAACACTGGCATCTACTCGGCTATGTGGAAAATTGCCCAGGAATGTCCTGTACACAAAAACCAGGACAAGTCCAACTTGGTCAATTACTGCCCCATCAGTCTTCTCATGATCATCAGTAAAGTAAAGGAAGGGGTTATCAACAGTGCTATCAGGCGGCAGTTGCTTAGCAATTATCTGTTTACTAACGCCCATTTTGTGTTCCGCCAGGACCACTCAGCTCCTGACCTCATTATGGCCTTGGTTGAAACATGGACAAAAGAGCTGAACTCCCGAGATGAGGTGAGAGTGACTGCCCTTGATATCAAAGCCACATTTGACCGAGCGTGGCATCAAGGAGCCCTAGCAAAACTGGAGTCAATGCGAATCAGGGAAAAACTCTCCACTGGTTGGCGTCATACATAGCACAAAGGAAGATGGTTGTGGTTGTTGGAGGTCAGTCATCTCTGCTGCATGACATCAGTGCAGAAGTTCCTCAGGGTAGTATCCTAGTCTCAACCATCTTGAGCTGCTTCATCAATGATCTTCCTTCCATCATAAGGTCAGAAGTGGGGATGTTCACTGATGATTACACAATATTCAGCACCATTCACGACTCCTCAGATACTAAGCCGTCCATGTCCAAAAGCACCAAGACCTGGACAATATCCAGGCTTGGGCTGACAAGTGGCAAGTAACATTCGTGCCACACAAGTGCCAGGCAATGACCATCTCCAACAAGAGAGAATCTAACCGTTTCCCCTTGATGTTCAATGGCATTACCATCACTGAATCCCCTGCTATCAAAATCCAGGGGATTACCATTGACCAGAAACTGAACTGGACTAGCTATATAAATACTGTAAGAGCAGGCCAGGCTAGGAATCCTGCAATGAGTAATTCACCTCCTGACTCCCCAAATCCTGTTCACCACAAGTCAGGGGTGTGATGGAATACTCCCCACTTGCCTGGATGAGTTCAGCTCCCACAACATTCAAGAAACTTGACATCATCCAGACAAAGCCGCTCACTTGATTGGCACCACATCCACAAGCATTCACTCCCTGCAACATTGACACACAGTAGCAGCAGTGTGTACCATCTACAAGATGCACTGTAGGAATTTACCAAGGTTCCTTAGACAGCACATTCTAGATCCACGACCACTGCCATCTAGAAGGACAAGGGCAGCAGATGGATGGGGACACCACCAACTGGAAATTCCCCTCCAAGTCACTCACCACCCTGACTTAGAAATATATCGCTGTTCCTTCACTGTCGCTGGGTCAAAATCCTGGAAATCCCTCCCTAACAGCACTGTGGGTGTACCTACACTTCATGGACTGCAGCGGTTCAAGAAGGCAGCTCACCACCACCTTGTCAAGGGCAGCTAGAGATGGGCAATAAATGCTGGCCCAGCCAGCGAAGACTGCTTCCCGTGAATAAATGAAAAAAATTCTATTTTTGTGTCATCTGCAAACTTGACAATAGTACATTCACTTCCCTTATCCAAGTCATCAATATATATTGTAAATAATTGTAGTACCAGCAATGATCCTTGTGGCACTCCACTAGTTGCGGTTTGCCATCCTGTGAATGCCGCCCTTATTCCAAATCTCTGTCTTCTATTTGTTAGCCTATCCTCTATCCATGCTGATATACTACCCCCAACTCCATGCCGATCACATTCCTTCCTCCCTGCTTAATACTGAATCCCATTGTGATTGTTGTTAATATCCCTGTCCCTCCTCCCAATGTCCCAAACCCTTTGATGTTGATGTCCCGATGCCCCATGTAGATTTGACCCCTCCCAGTCTTGAGGCCTGATGTGCAATGACGTACTGAGCGCACACCTCCCAACAGACCATTGAGTGCCCCCCGCCCCCCCCCCCCCCCCCCCCCCATGACATGTTGCCCATCTACAGGTGTAGATGCCTCACCTGACTATGACTGTGCCATCTACGGCACAGTACCGGTCCAAAAACTCCCAGGACTGACGTGTGAGGGACTGACTACATCCTGAACACCATGCTGGGCTTGACTGACACATGATGGACAGGCCCTTCCCTGCCCTGTAATGGGCCAGGACAGGCTTGCCAAGCACGTCCCTGAGTAGCGGTGATCGTAGCGCAGTGAAAGATGGACAAGCACTGTGCGCACAAACCTTGCAGTTACGAGTGAAGTGCCATGTACACGGCACTTATATCCGGTCAGGATTCACACCAGTCTAACTAGATACCAGCGAGACCATTTGATCTGGAAGGGTGCATGATTCCAGTAGTTTTTAATAAGTATTCATGATATTCAAATTCTGGCATGGCATGGCGGGCTATCTGACCAGCCAGAAAATAGAGAGCGGAAAATTTAATCCTATTTTCACCCCAGCGGTAAACTGATTTTCAGCTGCGCTTCAAATTCTCCTGTCCCGCCCGTTGCTGGCAGGAACAGACAATCCTATCCTTTGTTACAACCCACGATTGGCAAGTGAAATATTTGTGATATTTACTGGTTGTTTGGCAAGTTAGGTATGTCAGAAGTGTGAAAGTGCCATTTGTTAACACCAACAAATTCCGATGGAACAAAAACTTTGGACGTATAATGGCATTGACCTGCCACTTTTAGACTGCTGTTTTCTGGTGTTTTGGGGCAATTTACCTCTTATACGTGAGAAGACAAAAATGTTTTTGTTGATTGTATTCACATTTCCAAAAAGGGGATCTGATTTGGCTGATTAAATTTATTGCTAGTTTTTCAAACCAGTTTTCCTGCAAATAAGATTTTTGATTTCCCCAGTCGCTCAGCCGGTTTAAGATGGGGGAAGTTTGGCGTATGTTCACTATGTGTTAATGCCTGCAAGTGTGGCTGTCTGTTGGAAGCAGGAATTGGGCTCATTTGAAAGCCCCTGCAATAAAGAATCTGTTGACTGTTATTGTTAAGGATATAAATAATGACCACTTGTGTGCAAGTATTAAAATGTGCTAATGCTTTCAGAATTAAACTCCAGCAAGGAGTCAAAATCTTCTGGAGATGGGGATGAAATTGCTTCAAGAAAATAATGGTAGAGGGTGCAGGGTTGCAGAGGATGAAGAAATGCTATGTAATATTGGAATGTTAAATACAATTTTGTTAGATTGCAATTGACCTAGTGATCCACAATAAGCCTGAACTTGTTGGAAACTGAAAAGATGGGTGAAGAAGCTTTATTCAAATAATCTTGGATTGTTTCAAGCAACCTACCAGCAACTGGAATGATTACATAGCACTTACAACACAAAAACAGGCCATCTGTGCCTATATATGCTGCACATGAACTTTAACCCAATCTATTTACTTCATCTCATCTTTTTGGAATATGCCCCCATTCCTTTCTCCTTCATTCACTTGAGTAACTTCCCCTTAAATGCATCTGGATTTCTCTGCTTATGTCTGTCCTGGCATTTGAAAACGCATGTGAACTGAGCAATCAGATCTTGATTCATGCTTTTGTTAATTCTGATCTCTTCTCCATGTTAGAACTTGCAGAATCATTCACTATACCCCCTGTACCCCAAAATAGTGCTGATTTGTACAAGACTTGCTCTTAAGAGGCATCTTTTAAACTGTTACCAATATGCTAGTAAACATATACATATGCATACATATACAGTCTAATAGTAGTGAACAGTACTCATTGGTTTAAAGGTTTTTAAGTAAGCTTTCAGGCCACCAGTTAGAAACCAGTGTGCCTATATAGTGGAACCTCTAGCAGTTGATTGAGGGAATGCATTCAAGATAATTTGAAGTAACAGCTTGGATTGTGTTCAGGTGAGTTGACTATGGATTTATATACATTTGACATCACAGGTGCAACAATGCAGTGAACATCTGGTATCATTGGTCTCATTTGAAAAAGATAGCCATGCATTGTGATTCAAGAGCAATATTTAGGCATAACTTTTAGAAAAAAACAAGGTAAGCTTCTAACTCTGCTAAAGCATTCAAAATATAATTAGATTCAGCAGAGTGGAGGAGTGTAATGGGGAGGAAATTGGAAAAAATTATGGCCACATTAGATTATGGAACAGAACTTGGATGACACAACAGGCTGGCATTTTTTCATTCCTGCATTCTTAAAGTGCTTCATGTTTGTATTTATAATTCCCATTTAACAAGTTATAAATATACATGTTGCATGGCAACTGCTTGAACAATTATTGCAGAGAGAAAAACTATAAAATAGACAAAAGATTTAAAATAAAGTGTTTGTGAACCAAGGTTACTTGTGCAATAATACAGAATCATGAATTATGTATTAGAGCAAACATCCATTATTAAGTCAGGCAGCTGAAGTAATTGATGAATGTGCATTATGATGCTGCCACCGTATTGATACTGATTTATTTTGTGAAATTGTGAAATGATTGATTTGACATCTTCAGAACGTAACTGTCATTCATAACTGGCTGCATCTGTTTATGTCGAGGAAAAGGAAATTAAAGTCCTGTTTGTAACTCTTCAGATTGATTAATTTACCCATTCAGCTCTGAATTGCTTGTGAAGTATGCTGCATGACTACATGTTTTCCAATAATACTTTATAAAATTACTCCTCAGGGTATTATTAAAAAACAAGAAATAAAGACCAAAGCAAAATGGAATAAATTTAGCTGGCGTTACGTTCTGTTGTGAGTGAAAAGGTACATAGCCGTGTAACATTTTTATGCTGCTGTGTTAGTTGGTCCAAGCAGAATAAATTAATTGCTGGCTTGTTATGATCATGGAAAGTGGTATCTAGAGTTTGGCTTATGGTTGTTCATGAAAATGGAATGTGTACTTATGTTTTGCTATGCTTAAAAACATATTGAGGATTAAAGCTGAACCCATTGGTATGATGAACACTAGTTCAGTGGACCAATTCCAAAATAGTTGTGATTTTCTTTTTGCATTAGATTTTTATATTTCAAAGAAAAACAATTTTCCTCATTTCATGTTTTTATACTTTTCATGTGCAAACCATGCTTTTTACCATTTGTAGTCAACCTGTTCACAGGACTTGAGAGGTAAAAAGAAATGCAGGAGAGCATTAGGAGGATGAAATCCTAATAGCACTGTGGGTGTACCTATATCACACAGACTGCAGTGGTTCAAGAAGACGGCTCACCGCCACCTGCTCAAGGGCAACTAAGGATGGGCAATAAATGCTGGCCTAGCCAGCGACAACCACACTCTGTGAAAGAATAAGTAAAAAAAAACCTTCCTTATATCCTGGCATCCCTTCATGTACGCCTCTACCCCCACCCCACCCTGCCATGCTGTGGCAAAGTCTGAGTTCTATTCCTTGCTTACAGAAAGCTCTATGGCTGGGATTAATAATTCTGAGCGTAAACCCACTGCCTCAATGCTAATACATCATCGTGTTACTCTCAGCTCTTTTTATTTCATCTTAATTCATGCCATATAAATTTGCCTAACTTTGTCGCACCAGGAAATAAAATCTTTTTAAGTATTTTAAGCTGTAAGTCCAGTTTCTTTCATTCTTTTCTAATTGATGCATGACTGTTCAGACAAATTTAACAGGCAATTTGAGCAAAAGTTAACAAAAGAAAAGTTTGAATAAAGATAAAGTTGATCTGTTTCAAAGCCAAGTAGTGATTCAGATATTTTTAAATTTGTAAGTATTGATTTTTTTTTATGTTGTTAAATTGTCCAATTTAAGACACCTTTTGATCGATTGAAAGGTCAAGTGCCTGTTGGGCATGTATCTAAATCTGACGTTACCTTTTAGCATTTGACAAGCTTTTTTGATGAGAACTACAACTTTGATAGAATATAATCTAATGTTGGACTATAAATTGTTATAATGTAGCTCTCATAACCCATTCTTTCAAACCATTGTGGACTCTGCTCAACTTAATTAACCTCCTGAGGCAGAGTAATAGCTATATATCGGTCGAGCTAAAATTCTGTGAAACTTTTTTTTTGCATTTAACATAACCTACATAACATCTAGAATGTTAATTTAGTGTTACAGCCTGCATCATTAAACCTTTAGCAGTTGAATTCAATATAATTTACTCACTTATTTAAAAAAATAGACAATCAGAGCTGCTTGTGGTGTGGAACCAAATAATCCTTTTAATCATGTTTTCTTTAAAGCTAGCTCATTTTGTACTTGTCTTCCTGTGACCTTAAGTTAAATAACGGAAAATTAAGGCCATTACGTCCTTGTTCGAAAAAGGTTGTAAGATAAGCCCAGCAATTACAGACCAGCCAGTTTAACTTTGGTGGTGGGGAAGCTTCCAGAAACAATTATTTAGGATAGAATTAATAGTCACATGGAAAATGGACAATTAATTCTTATCCATTGAACTTGTGACTATTAAATTAATAGTCACTAGTTCGATGCAGGGAAGTGTGCAGTGATTCATTTTGGTAGGAAGAGCATGAAGAGCTGTTATAAAATAAGGGGTACAACTCCAAAGGGGTACAGGAGCAGAGAGACCTGGGTGTATATGTTCATAAGTCATTAAAGGTGGCAGGACAGGTGGAGAGAGCAGTTAATAAAGCATACGGTATCCTAGGTTTTATTAATAGGGCATAGAATACAAGAGCAAGAAGGTTATGCTGAACTTGTATAGGACACAAGTTAGAACTCAGCTGGAGTATTGTGTACAGTTCTGGGTGCTACATTATACGAAGGATGTGAATGCATTGGAGAGAGTACAGAAGAGGTTTGCAAAAATGGCTCCAGGGATGAGAAACTTCAAGTTATGAAGATAAATTGGAGAAGTTCAAACTATTCCCCTTGGAGAGGAGAAGGCTAAGAGGAGATTTGATAGTGGTGTTCAAAATCATGAGTGGGCTGGACAGAGTAGATAGGGAGAAACTGTTCCTGCTCGTTAAAGGATTGAGAACGAGAGGGCACAGATTTAAAGTGATTTGCAAAAGAAGCAAATGCAATGTGAGAAAAAACTTTTTCACATGAGTAATTTGAGTCTGGAATGCACTGCCTGGAAGTGTGATGGAGGCAGGTTCAATTGAGGCATTAGATGATTATTTAAATAGAAACAATGTGCAGGGTTATGGGGAAAAGGCAGGAGAATGGCACTGAATCATAATGCTCATTTGAATAGCCGGTGCAGACATGATGGGCTGAATGCCTCCTTTTGCACCAGAGCAATTCTATGATTGAAATGAAAAGCAGTTCAGGAAAGTGCTTGAAGTATGTTTACTTTTGCATTTTTCTCCCACTCCTTTTAATACATAAGTGTATTTTTGAAGGTAGATTATCCGAAATTACACACAATGTTCTAGTGGTAATGGTGCTTTTAAATTTGGCTTATATTCCTTACGTTTGTAAACCTCATTGAACAGTTTCACACAATTTTTATTGAATGGAAAATAATCAGATCCGATTCCTTTCTCACCTTAACTAATGGTGTATTTGTTTTGTATTTTCAGTATGAATGTGCATTACTTTGCACATATCTACACTTCAATTAGTTTTACCATTTTATTCCATTATTTTTGGATGCAATAATGATCTTTATATAAGTTGTAAGGCCACACACTGAGTGCAAATTTAATCTTATTAGGAGTGCTGTCAACAATTTTTTGACAGCTTCTGTTTTTTAACTTCAAGTAAATTTTTAATTACACTCGATAATCCTTGTTCATTTAAGTCTTAACCTTCTTTAGTCTAATTTAAAAAATTTGAAAACCATGTATCACCGAATTGTTAGTGCAGAAGGAGGCTATTCAGCCCATCATGTCTGCATTGGCTCTCCAAATGAGCAATTCACCTCGTGCCATTCTCCCGCTTTCTCCTCGTAACCCTGCAGATTCTTCCTTTTCAGATAACAGTCTAATTCCCTTTTGAATGTTACAACTGAACCTATCTCTGTCACACTCTCAGGCAGTGCATTCCAGACCTTAACCAATCGTTGTCTGAAAAAGTTTTTTTCTAATATCACTTTTGCTTCTTTTGCCAATTATTTTAAATTTGTGCCCTCTGATGCTCGACCTTTTCATGAGTGGGTACAGTTCCTCCTCATCTACTCTGTCAAAACCCCTCAAGATTTTGAATACCTCTGTCAAATCTGCTCTCAGCCTTCTTTTCGCAAAAGGAAACAGTCCCAACTTCTCCAATCTACCTTAATAATGAAGTTCCTCATCTCTGGAACAATTCTCGTAAATCTTTCCTGCACTCTCTCCGATACCTTAACATCCTTCCTAAAGTGCAGCATCCAGAAATAGACATAATACTCCAGCTGAGGCTCAACTAATGTCTTATACAAGTTTAACCTAACCTCCTCGCTCTTGTACTCTGTACTACACTGTATGCTTTATTAACTGCTCTCTCAACCTGCCCTGTCACCTTCAATGGCTTATGCACATGTACATGTCAAAATGAATCACTTCTCACATTGAACTTCACCTGCCACCTGTCTGCCCATTCCACCAACTTGTCCTTTTGAAGTTTTACACTATCCTCCTCACAATTCACAATACTTCCAAGTTTCATATCATCCGTAAACTTTGAAATTGTGACTTGAGCACTAAGATCTAGGTCATTAATATATATCAGGAAAAGCAAAGAACACTGACCCCTGGGGAACTCCACCTTCCTCCAGCCTGAAAAACATCCATTAACCACTACTTTCTGTTTCCTGTCACTCAACAAATTTTATAGCCATGTTATGACTGCTCCTTTTATTTCATGAGCTATAACTTTGCTCACAAGCCTGTTGTGCGGCGCTATATCAAATGCCTTTCGGAATTCCACATACAACATATTGGCAGCATTGCCCTCATCAACCCTCTGTTACCTCTTCAAAAAACTCCAAGTTAGTAAAACATGATTTTTCCTTAAAAATTCCTTACTGATGTTCCTTAATTTGCCCAAGTGACTATTTATTTTGTCCCGAGTTATTGTTTTAGACGTTTCCCCACCACCAAAGTTAAACTAACTGGCCTGTAGTTGTTGGGCTTATCTTTACACCATTTTTTGAACAAGCGTGGAATGTTTGTAATTCTCTAGTCCTCTGACACCACCTCTCTGTAATTTCTTTGTAAATTTATTCCTCTACATCCTTCCCATTAGTTGGTGACCTACAGATTCCAGTGAGCAATGTAATTGCATGTTTTTTGTTCCTTAGATATAGCCAAATAGGTTCTGTCCTTGACCCCTCTGGGATATCCTCTTTCCATAGTACTGCAATGCTCTCCTTAATTAATACCACCACCCCTCCCGCTTTTCTTCCTTTCCTCTCTTCCCTGAACACCTTGTATCGAGGAATATTTAACACCCAGTCCTGCCCTTCTTTGAGCCAGGTCTCTTTTATAGCCACAACATAGTATTTCCACATGGCAATCTGCACCTGTAGCTCACCAATTTTATTTACTGCTCTCCATGCATTCACATACATGCTCAGTAACCCTGATTTAGACGTTATTACTTTCTCCCTTACTCTGACCCCATCTATTAACTCAATATTCTTTATTCTAGTGCTATCTGTCTCTACCAGTATTCTGTGCACCTTGGTATTCCTCTCTGACATTTTTGCCACCTTCCCACACCATTGCCATGTTATAGTTTAAATTGTAAAAATTGTAAATCGAATATTAAATGTACTTCATAGTGGCTCATAATGCATGTCTGGCCTTTTACTTTCCATTAAGTGGTCAGTCTGCTTTGTACTTCATATGACAAGTTGTGCATGGATTTTCCATACAGTTTTTATTACCACCATTAATTTCACTGCAATTTGGCTGCTCAGCCCTAGCCAGAGCACATAGAGTCTGACACTGAAAAAGGCTCTCGCTCCACTGGATTAACAGGAATAAGTAAATGTTCAAGCACCATACTTAGTGAGATCATTCTTGATGTGTTATTTGGTAAGATAATTAATTTTAATTGGCTGTATTTGAATTTAGATCACAGTGATTCTTATAAAGTCACTGAATATCCACTTGTCAGCATGGTCTGTAGTTTTGTTAAATCTATAACCAGAAAAAAATGGTATTTGGAATAATAAAGTGAGTTAATCCCAGTGTGTACCTGAGCTATATGTAAGAATGTCCCAGGTTTGACCCTTGCTCTTTGTTGATTTGGCTTATCTCAGCCAGGGCAGAAATAGGAAAGCCACAACTGGTTTCAGTGCCTCATGGTTAGAAGGGAAAAATTAACTTGCAACCTTATTGGGAGTCATATATGCACAGACATGCACACAATGTGTTGATGAGATTAAGCTGTGAGGCTTCCATTTTCAAATAGCTCAGTTCCAATGCTCACGCATGATTAACATGGGCACCATATGTTATTTGGGTTGTCTGTGCAGTTGAAACTGAAGATGGCTGATGAGAAAAAACCAGGTCTCAAGAAGGGAGCAAAGAAAGCCTTAAAGAAACTGTCAGCAAAGTGCGGGAAGAAGTGGCAAAGATCGAGGAAGGAGAGTTACTCAATTTACATCTACAAAGTGAGGAAACACGTTCAACCCGACACCGGCATCTCCTCCTAGGCTATGACCATCATGAACTCGTTCGTGAACGATATTTTGGAGCGCAACCTGGGTGAGACTTCCTGCCTGGCCCATTACAACAAGCGCAGCACCATCAGCTCCTGGGAGATCCAGACCACCGTGTGTCTGTTGCTGCCTGGGGAACTGGCCAAGCACACTGTGTTGGAAGGGACAAAGGCGGTGGCCAAGTACACCAGCTCCAAGTAAATCTCCACAATGGACTGAAAGACACCCAACCCCAGCAAGGATGTCAAGATGGGAGAAAAGTAAATTAAAGAGGAAGACAGGTGAAGGTGAAGCAGACGCACAATACACTCCTAATACTAATTGCAGCCTTGGTTTGCTTCTCCTTTCCCAAAATTCCTTGATGAGCATTCCATCTGCTATGAAACTTGGATTTTCTTTATACGAGCTGTAATAAAGCTACTTGCATTCTTTCACAATTACAAAAAACTTGCTTTGTTAATGGATCCATTGGCAAACATTTTCACCTTGAGGATAGGATTACGCTGAAAATAACTGTAAAATCAATATACAGAAGTACCTAGCAAACATTTTTGTGCTATTGCTCATTAATGCCAATGAAAGGCTACAATTCACTTGTGAAGCACAAAAGAGAAATATATTTTGAAAAGTGCAGTAGTATAATGATTTTTGTTGCTGAGTTAATATTCTAAATATCTGTGCTATTAATACAGAGAACAAATCCTACATAGCAGTTTAAGAATTTGAATTCGGTTTATTACAAAGAAACTGGGAACAAAAAGTTGGTTTTAAAAAAAAATTTGATAATGAGTTGTTGGATTGCTGTAAAACCCCAACTTGTTTACTAATGCGCTTTTAGGGAAAGAAAGCCAATGTCCTTGCCAGGTTGGCCAATATGTAACTCTTGTTCCACAGCAACACTGACTTTTAATTGTCCTCCAAAGTGGCCTAGCAAGCCACTCCGTTACACCTAGGGATGGGAAATAACACTGGCCTTGCTTGTTACGTTCACATCATGAGAATGGATAATAATAAAAAAGGGAATCATTCCGTTTTTGATAATTTTGTAAATCAAAGTACTTCCTTTAAAGCCACTTTAGCCATGATTTTTTTTCTTGATCAGAAAGGTTTTATTTAAATAAGGATCACAGCATTGGACTCTATCTGAATATCACAATTTCTTTCAGAATGCATGATGTTATCTCAGGGCTGCATCTAGCCAATTAAGTTGATGCAATGGTGTGTAAAAGTTGCTTTGTTTTACTTTGATAGGATCTGAAAGATGAAAAGAAGAAAGCGAGGATGGCGGCTGCCAGGGCAATACTAGAAAAATGCACTATGATGCTTCTCACAGCATCAAAGGTAACTATTACTGCATAAAATCAGCCCCTCTACAGGTTTCTGTGTTAATTTCTACTTTTTATTTTTGATGAATTTTTAAGTGGTAACAGAGTTAATATCAGAAAAATATCAACAGTCTACTATTTAGTACTTTCAAATATACTGAGGTCACTGTTAATCTGTGGTTATAAAATGGAAGAGACTAGTGAGATGCAGTATCAAAATCATTTTGGCAGGAAACTTCCACTCCTGTAATATAATTGTGACTCAGTTTATGGTGCCATTTACCTTGGCACTTCTCCTTGTTGCAAAACTGTATCAGCAGTATTGCACAGTTTGCTGTCTGTAAATGATTTTACCTCTTCCTTAGACTCGGAAACCGATAATTACGATTGACACAATCTCTCACTAAATCCAACAACTTTATTGAGAATTTTAAACAAACCATTTCAATTGATCATACAGTTACTCTTCAGATGGTCAATATGAGATGACTAGGTCTGGCAGCATCCGTGGAGAGAGAAACAGAGTTAATGTTTTGAGTCTGTATGACTCTTCAAAGCTGAAGAAGAGGAGTCATACAGACTCGAAATGTTAACTGTTTCTCTCTCCACAGATGCTGCCAGACCTGCTGAGTTTTTCCAGCATTATGTTTTTATTTCATATTTCCAGCTTCTGCAGTATTTTGCTTTCATCTGAGATGACTGTAGATTGCTTCAGAGTGATCTTTGAGTGAAATCTTCCTGTTCAGTTCACTGGGACTCTTCCCGTCAATACTTATTTTCAGTCTTCTTTCTTTGAGTGCTCCCTATCAATACCTATAGCCTGTGTTCCTTCTTGAGTGCTCCTATGTAGGACTTTTTCAGGGGTTTACATACAGAGTACAGTATATGAAATACCTCATGCACAATCCTCCTCTGGATGTGGATTGATTAGTTGGGTGTTTATCATATTCCCAAATTGTCTTCCATTGGCTTAGTCATATAAAGACTTATTCCTGTCCCGCTGTGATTACCTGTCTGGTTCGTCAGCCTCCACTGATTTCAATCAATTTGCTGTGATTAACAATTCAATTCAATTCAAATTGTTCAATTCAATTCAGCAGTATCACTGCAATTAACAAGTAGTAATTTAGCAAGTATTGCACCCACCCACTTTCTACATAACAACACTGTTCTGAACTTGTAGCCAGCCCAATATCCCTTTAAACACAGTGATAAAAACAAATAGATAAAAACAATATCCCTTTCCTTATTGTCCAATTGACTGATTACTTACAAAAATAACTACCAATTTTGTTTGTTACTTCCTCATCAGCAGCCTTTTAACATTACCTTGCTGAAAATCTACTTGATTGCAGTATCTGATAAGAACAGGAATATTGCAATGCAAAAAAGGTTGGTCATTATCTGAAAGAAAATGATAATACCAATTCAAGTACCCATGTTACTGTTACTGAAGTATCATCACTTACAAATGAAAGTTAACAGATTATAGTTCTGAAAACAGTAATACTTTATCTCAACAATCAGTAACCTACATTTGTCCAATAGTCAATTATGGGGTAATTCTCTTTTTAAAATTGTTTTTGTTCCATTGGGTAGTATAGTACTAGGGAATACATTTGATCAACAATAACACATCATCTGAAAAGAGGCAGTATAATACTTTTCAAAATGCATGGAGCAGAAACTCCATAACTATCCCCGATGGTGCAATCCAACACAGGGGCTCCCAGGAAGACAGCAGAAAGACTTTAGGGATGTCCTCAAAGCATCTCTGAAAAGATCAAACATCCCCGCTGACTAGTGAGAGTCCTTGGCAAAATGGAGAAGGTTTTTTCAGGAAGGCATCGATCGCATCAAGAGACTTCATTAGGAGCATACAGAAGCACCACCTTGTGTCTGAGTCTGAAGATCATGCATTGGATTTATCAGCCATCTTAGAACCTATTGAAGCAGAGTGCAAGCAAGTCACTCTGAGGGACCCAAGGGACTGCCTGAGAAGAAGAGAAGCTGCTGAAAACATTGAATAACGTGGATGACAGTGGTCAATCTTGCCTCACTGTTCTTTCATGTGAACATACAAATTAGGAGCAGGAGTAGTCCACTTGGCCCCTCGAGCCTGCTCAGCCATTTAGTAAGATCATGGTATTATGTAAACCTCAACTTCAAACTCCTGCCCATCCCTTGTTAATCAAGAATCTATCTAGTTCTGCCTTAGAAATATTCAAAGACTCTGCTTCCACCGCCTTTTGAGAAAGAGAGTTCCAAAGACTCTCAACCCTCAGAGAAAAAAAATTCTCCTCATCTCTGTCTTAAATGAGCGACCTCTTATTTTTAAACAGTAACCCCTTGTTCTCGATTCTCCCACAAGAGGAAACATGCTTTCCACATCTATCCTGTCAAGACTCCTCTGGATCTTAAAGGTTTCAATTAAGCCACATCTTACTCTTCTAAATTCCAGTGATAGAAGCCTAATCTGTCCAGCCTTTCCTCATAGGACAACCCACCCATTCCTGGTCTAGTAAACCTCCTCTGAACTGCTAATGCATGTCCACATTTCTTTAAATAAGGAGACCAGTACTGTACACAATGTGGTCTCAACAATGCCCTGTACAACTGAAGCATAACCTACCTACTTTGGTAATGAATTCCTCTCGCAATAAATGTTAACATTCTATTAGCTTTCCTAATTACCTGCTGCACCTGCACATCAACCTTTTGTGATTCATGCACTAGAACACCCAGATCCTTCTGAATCCCATAGTTCTTCAATCTCTCACCACATAGATAGTCTTTTTCATTCTCCCTGCCAAAATGAACGATTTCACATTTGCCCACATTATACTCCACTTGCCGGATCTTTGCTCACTCACTTAACCTATCTGTGTCACTTTGTAGCCTCCTTACATCCTCTTCACAATTTACTTTCCTACCTATCTTTGTGTCGTCAGCAAAGTTAGCAACCATTCCTTTGGTCCCTTCATCCAAGTCATTTATATAAATTGTAAACAGTTGAGGCCCCAGCACTAATTCCTGTGACACATGACTCATTACATTCTGCCAACCAGAAAAGGACCCATTTATGCCAACTCTCTGCTTCCTGTTTGCTAGCCAATCTTCTATCCATGCAAATATGTTACCCCCTACACCATGAGTTTTTATTTTCTGCAATGACCTTTGATCTGGTACGTTATCAAATGCCTTCTGGAAATCTAAGTACAGTACATCTACCAGTTCCCCTTTATCCACAGTACACGTGACTCCTTCAAAGAACTCCAATAATTTCATTGAACATGATTTCCGTTTTACAAAACCATGTTGACTTTGCCTGATTGCCTTGAATTTTTCTAAGTGCCCTGCCATAACATCTTTAATAGCTTCTAACATTTTTCCTGGCCTATTGTTTCCTGCTTTCTGTCTCCCTCCCTTTTTGATTAAAGAAGTTACATTTGCTATTTTTCAAGCTAATGGAACTGTCCTCGAACCTAGGGAATTTTGGAAAATTAAAACCAGAGCATCAACCATCTCACCAGCCACTTCTTTCAAGGCCTTAGGGTGAAGTCCATCCAGACCTGGGGATTTGTCAGCCTGCAGCCCCAACAATTTGCTGTATACCACTTCCCTGGTGATGTAATTTTCCTGAGTTCCTCCCTTCCTCCCATTTCCTGATTTACAGCTATTTCTGGGATGTTACTTGTGTCCTCTGTAGTGAAGACTGAAGCAAAATACCTGTTTAATTTGTCTGCCATCTCCTTACTTTCCATTATCAATTTGCCAGATGCACTCTCTATAGGACCAACGCTCACTTTGTTAGCTCTTTTCTTATTTAATTATCTATAGAAAGTCTTACTATCCCTTTTTATATTACCAGCTAGCTTTCTCTCATACTCTAATTTTCCCTCCTTATTAACCTTCTTGTCACTCTTTGCTGTTCTTCTGACCTGCCACCCGTCTTTGCATAATTAAATGCTTTTTCTTTAAGTTTGATACTGGTTTTAATTTTTTTAGTTAACCACAGGTGGTGGGCCCTCCCCTTGGAATTTTTCTTTCACATTGGAATGTGTATCTTCTGTGTTTTCTGAAATATCCCTTTAAATGTCTGCCACTGAACCTCTATTGACATATCCTTTAACCTCATCTGCCAGATCACTTTAGCTAGCTGTGCTTTCATGCCCTCATAATTGCCCTTATTTAAGTTTAAAATACTAGCCTTGGATGCACTCCTTTCTCCCTCAAAATGAATGTAAAATTCAATCATATTATGATCGCTGCTACCTAGGGGTGCCTTCACTAGGAGGTCATCAATTAATCCTATGTCACTGCACTGCAGGTCTAGTATAGCCTGCTCTTTGGTTGGCTCCAGAACATGCTGTTCTAAGAAACTATCCTGAAAACATTCTATGAACCTCTCATCTACGCTACCTTTGTCCATCTGATTTTTCCAGTGTATATGTAGATTAAAATCACCCATGATTATTGCTATACCTTTCTGACAAGCTCCCATTATCTCTTTTATAGACTGCCCTACTGTGTAGTTACAACACACCACTCCCACAAGTGACTTCTTGCCTTTATCATTTCTCATCTCAACCCAGACCGCTTCTACATCTTGGTTTCCTGAACTTAGGCTATCCCTCTCTAATGTGCTAATACCATAATTAATTAACAGAGCCACCCCTCCACCTTTTCCTAACTTCCTGTCCTTCCTGAATGTCACATACCCGTCAACATTCAGGTCCCAATCTGTCATCCTGTAGCCATGTCTCTATAATGGCTAACAAATTGTACTTAGTTATCTCTATTTGCGCTATCAGCTCATCTGTTTTATTTTGAATGCTATGTGCATTTAGCCTTTATTTTTGTGCTTTTATTATTTTAGTAGCATCTAGCTTTATTTGCTGATTTACTTAAATTTTACTCACTGTTCCTTCCTGCCAGTGTCTGTTTATTATTTCCCATATTAATACCTTTCTCTCTTGCCTTGTCTCTGCTCTTTAGTTTACCACATCTTCCCAAATTTGATCCGTTGCCCCAATATTCAGTTTACTTCCTTTACTTCCCTAATTAGTTGGCTCACGAAGACACCAGCCCCAGCACTGCTCAGGTGTAGGTCATCCCAACGGTACAGATCACATTTTCCCCAATGCCGGTGCCAGTGCCCCACAAACTGGAACCCACTTCTCCCACACCAATCTTTGTGCCATGCATTAGTTTCTCCAATCTTATTTGTCCGATGGCAATTTGCTCATGGCTCAGGTAATAATCCAGGAGGTTCTGCTTAATTTGGTGCCTAACGCGTCATACTGACTATGCAGAGCCTCCTTCCTCATCCTGTCTATGTCGTTGGTACCTACATGGCCCACGACCATTGGATTCTCCCCCTCCCACTACAAGTTCCTCTCCAGCCCCAAGCACATGTCCCGAACCCCGGCACCAGGCAGGCATCACAGCCTTCTGGACTCTCACTCTTTGCTACAGAGAACAATGTCAATCCCCCTTACTATACTGTCCCCTGCTACTACTACATTCCTTTTTGCTCCCCTCATTTGGATGGGTTCCTGTACCATGGTCAGTTTGCTCATTTACCCTGCAGCCCCCACACTCTCATCCAAACAAGCTGAGAGAATCTCAAACCTGTTGAACAATTGCAGAGCCACACGCTCCTGGACTCTGGGTCCCCTTACCTGCCTCACTCACAGTCACACCCTCCTGTCCCTGACCACTGACCAAATCAGGAGACCTTATCCTAAGTGGCATGACTGCCTCCTGGTATAAAGCATTCAGGTAATTATCCCTCTCCCTGATGTGTTGCAGAGTCTGCAGCTCAGCCTCCAGCTCGATGACTCTGAGCTGAAGTTCTTCGAGTCACAAACATTTACTGCAGACGTGTTTCCCTGGATCACAATGTTATCCAAGAGCTCCCACATGCTGCAGCCTTGACACATCATGTGTCTTGCCATCCATAATGTGTTTTAAATAATTACTTAATTATATTAATAACTTATTTATGTTTCTTTCTTATATATTTTATTAACTTTACCACCAAATGACGCAGGGTGACGTCAAGTGGAACTCCCGATGTCACTTTGCGTCATTTACATTTTCAGGTCGGCGGGCACGCAGCTGACTCAGATGTGCGCCCACCGACCTTTCAACGGCCTATTAAGGCCATTAAGAAACCAATTCAGCTGATTAATGGACCTGCCCGAGCAACCTTAAGGTTGGCGGGCAGGCCGGGAGCCCAAGCGGGCTTGTGAAAAAACATGAAACCTCAACCACAAACAGGATGAGGCTTCATGAGGCTTTTAAAATTTTAATGAAAGGTTGTAATAAAAGTTATGGAAATGTCCCGACTCATGTGACAGTGTCACATGAGGGGACATGGCAGGGAAATTTTTAAACTCCCTTATTACAAGTTTCAAAACAGCCGATCTCCCTGAGGCAGCACTTTGTCTCAGGGAGATCTGTGTACTCTCCCACAAGAGAGAATCTAACCATCTCTCCACGACATCCAACAGCATCCTCATCACCGAATCCCACATCATTAACATCCTAGGGCTTACTATTGACCAGAAACTTAACTGGATCAGTCAAATAAATACCATGACTACAAAATCGTATCAGAAGCTGGGAATTCTGTAGTGAAGCCTCACTTTCCAGCTCCCCATGATACTATCTACAAGATACAAATCAGAAGTGTGACGATATATTCTCTATTTGCCTGGATGAGTGCAGCTCCATCAACACTTAAGATGTTTGACACCATCAAGGACAAAGCAGCCCACTTGTTTGGCACCCCATCCACCACTTTAAACATGCACTCCCTCCAGCACCAAGCAGTGATAACAGTGCGCATCATCAAAAGATGTGCTGCAGCAACTCTCCAAGCCTCCTTCGACAGCACCTTCTAAATCTGAGACGTCTACCAGTCACACACTGGGACATTAAAGCTGCAAGATTCCATGGTTGTAAACAAACAAAATAAACTTTACTATACAAAGTCAGAAAGGTAAAACAATCTACAGTATCAATCTTAAACTCTAACATTCAGAATTAACATGAGTAA
Source organism: Carcharodon carcharias (assembly GCF_017639515.1). Classification (NCBI taxonomy): domain Eukaryota; kingdom Metazoa; phylum Chordata; class Chondrichthyes; order Lamniformes; family Lamnidae; genus Carcharodon; species Carcharodon carcharias. The sequence goes on along the minus strand of NC_054469.1, from coordinate 77,276,257 downwards.
ATATGAATTAACAGGCAAACTGTAGCTGAACACACCACACTGCACATTAAATGGCAGATGTGACCAAGACAGATCCCTCAGATTTCTCAGCAACCCATCCAGACATCAGTAAACATTCTGGGCAGAATTTTGCCCTTGGAGTGCGGGATTGGCAGGGTGGTTGGGAAGCTGACTGTTGCCCGCGATCGGCAGCTCTCCATGATTTTATGCGGGTGGGCCACTTAAGGCCCACCCAGCGTGAAATGCGAGAGGCAGTGCCAAACACTGCCTGTGCGGGCTCGGGGAGGAGGGAGAGCAAGCCTAGTGTGAACTTCACACATGTGTGCGAAAGAGTGCTGAATAATCTCCCTGAAGCACGGTGCTGCCTCAGGGAGATGAAGAGATATTTTTAAAAATAATAAACTGCAGAAAAATTTGATGAAACATGTCCCCTCACATGTCCCCTCTGTCACATGAACGGGGACATGTTTTTAAATTAAAAAATAAAGTTTTTACTTATTTGTATTTGCATTTGGAAACCTCATCCCGCCAGTGCATGAGGTTTCCAAAAAAATGCAAAGGCCGCTTGGTCTTTTCACCTGCCCACCAACCGATATGTTGAACGGGCAGTGAAAAATTAAAGTCATTTGATAACTTCATAGCCTTAATAGGCCTTTTAACTGTCAGTGGGCATGCACTGGAGCTGGCAGCGTGCCTGCCAACCAAACTATTGCGTGCCCACCCGTCGAACTAAAAATTCTGGCCTCTGAGTCACAAAATATCATGAACTGTGTCTCCCTCAGAAAAGAATTCAACTCTTCACTTTCAAACATTTAGCCTACGAATTCCCTCAAAAGCTGCTCCAACACAGACTGCCTCACCAACAGCTCACCTTCACATACTTCAACCTCTTCCCCCGAGGCAGCACTCCATGGGGTTCATAAAGCTGCACTCCCGAATCTAATTACTACCAAACTTCCAACTCTTTCTCAGACCGCTAGCTTCACTGAGTTGGCACTGCCCCTGGGCTTCTCCGAACTCCAGTCTCGTGGCTGCACCGAGCTATAAATGGCTACCACAGCTTCTTCTTAGCCCTAACCCTCTCTAGCACGGAACCAGCAATCTTCTGCCGACTTCTCAGCTTTCTAGGATTCCCCTGAGCCCTAACTGCACTGAAAGGCTCCCAGGGTTTCTTTGAGGCCTAACTGCCCAGAGCTTGCTAACAGCAGTGCCTTTTCAATATAGTTTCTTCCCCTGCTCCAAGCAAACAAACAGATAAATTGAAACCTGAGAACCTTCTTAAGCTCCATCCATCTCCATAACATAGACTTTCAGGGTTCACTGAATACTTTTAAACTGATTTGGCTTTAATTCCCAAAACAAAACATTCACTGGACTGCACTTCTTTGGACATCACATCTCAAGCTCGCCTAAGTAAGTCCACCTGCTGTTTTATGGCTCTTGCCTTTATAGCTGTTAACCCCTTAAGTTAGCAAGGCCCCAACTTTTTAAGTGTAATAGACTCCAATTCCATTGAATGTCAAGGGGAGTGTTAGATTCTCACATATTGGAGATAATCATTGCCTAACACTTGTGTGGCCATTTATCAGCCCAAGTGTGAATGTTGTCCAAGTCCCGCTGCATGTAGGCATGAACTGCTTCAGTACCTGAGGAATCACGAAAGGTACTTAACATTATGCAATTATCAGTGAACATCCCCACTTCAGATCTTATGTTAAGGGGAAGGTCATTGACAAAGTTGCTGAATATGGTGGGCCTGGGACACTATTCCTCATTAACTCCTGCAGCAGGTGTCCTGGAGCTGAGATGATTGGCCTCCAACAACCTCAACTATCTTCCCTATTGCTTGGTATGACTCCAAATAGTGGAATATTCCGCCCCCCCCCCCCCCCCCCCCCCACCCCACCCAGACCAAACCCCCACCACCCCACCCCAGGCGATTCCCATCATTGACTTCAGTTTTTCTAGGGCTCCTTCATGCCACACTCAGTTAACTGCTGCCTTGATCTCAAGAACCTCACTTCATGAGTTCAGCTGTTTTTTCCATGTTTGGGCCAAGGCTGTAATGGGGACTAGAGGCGTATGGCCCCCACTGAAGCATCAGGTTGTTGCTGTGCGAGTGCTGTTTGAAAGGACTGTTGATGACACCTTCTGTCACTTAGCTGATGATCGAAAAGAGACTGATGGGGCGGTAATTTCCAGGATTGGATTTGTCCTGCTTTTCTGGATAGAATATGGTTGGGTAATTTTCCACATTCAGGCAGCTGCCAGTGTTGCAGCTGTACTGGGGCAGCTTGGCTAAGTGCTCGGCCAGTTCTTAAGAACTACATCTGGGATGTTGACAAGACCCATAACCTTTGCTATACCCAGTGCTTTTAATGCTACTGGTATGTATTTGATGTTTAAATTATAGTATATAACATGGGTGTTACTCTCATTATTTGTAGTAACCTAGTTTGAGCAAGACTCAGAAGTTGTGGTACTGAAAATTAAAAAAAATAATTGGGAAAAAGTACTGGAGGATAAAGACCAAATAAAAATAGAAGCAACTTAGACAGTTATCTGCGAAGGTGGAAATTAATTACATACAACATAGATATGGGTAAAGATGGTGAAGAAGGATGTTAAAAATAAAACCAAGGAAAGCATGTTCTTTTAAAATAATTACGGAATGAAGAGATTGTGAAATGATTTAAAATTAAATTAAAAGTTGCTTTAAGAAATTAACTCAAAATGAAAAGTGAGAATTGGGAAAAATAAGTAATATTTTAGATATCCATCTGTTTTGGGAGATGATGATTTGCACCAAGGGTGTATGTCACTTACGTATTGAACATTGTTTGTTGTGGCTGTAGAGGCTGATTGGTGAGTGGTAATCCCTTCTGTAGCTGGCACAGATGAATAGTGTTTGCCTGAGGTCGACTGATGTTTTTTTCCTTCCAGTGGGCTCTCTTTTCCATCATCTGGTCATTTCTTTTGTCCTCTAATTTTCCTATACCCTCACTGACAGCTTGTCTCCAGGCACTCCAGTCAGCAGCAAGGACTTCCCATGCATTGACTGTGATCCTGGTTAGCTTGAAGTCTTGCTTGCAGACATTTCTGTATCACAGACATGGGCAGCCTACTGCTCCCGTGGCAGTAGCAAACTCGCCATAGAGCATGTCTTTGGGGATACGGCTGTCATCCATTTGGTCACATGATTCAGACAACAGAGTTACCGCTGACTCGAGGACAAACATGCCGTGGATCCCTCACTCCGGTATATTTTCATCTTCGGCACTCTGACCTTCCAGGAGATGCCCATTATTTGTCTGAGGCAGCGAATGTGGAAGCTGTTCAGCTACTTTTCTTGGCTTACATAAGTTGTCCATGCGTCGCTCCTGTAAAAGAGGATGCTGAGAACACAAGCCTGGTACACACGGAGCTTTGTATTTTCGGTTAGTTTACTGTTGGTCCAGACTTGACTTCTCACCTTTGACATGACAGCTGTGGCCTTGATAATCCTGGTGCTAATCCTGGTGCTGATCTTGGCATCAAGGGACAGGTTGCTGGTAATTGTTGATCCAAGGTATGTAAAGCCTCCAGAGTGAAGCTGTTAATGTTGATGGAAGGTGGAGTCTCTACGTCCTGGCCCATAACTTTAGTCTTCCCGATGCCAGTTGTAACTCCAATCTTCTTGCAGGCCCAGGAGAACCTATCTATAAACTATTGCAAATAAACTTCAGTATGGGATTCCAGCACGGTATCATCAGCAAACAGCACCTCACGGACTCAGACATTACACAGTTTGGTCTAGGTGCACAGTCTTGCCAAGTTGAATAGCTTGCCATCAGCTCTGGCATGTAAGTAAACATTCTCATTTGAGTCATCGAAAGTGAACAATAGCAGCATGGAGAAAAATATGCCAAAGAGAGTTGGCGCCAGGACGTAGCCTTGCTTTACCCTGCTGCTGATCTTGAAAACATCTGATGCTCCATTATAACTGATGAAACTGTGCATGTTCCTGTGGAAAGAAGAAATGATGTCCAAGAGTCCAGGCAGGCAACATACTTTCCGCAGCAGTTTAAAGATCTGGTTTTTGCTGACAAGCTCGGAGGCCTTGACGAGGTCTATGAAGGCAATATAGAGTGGTCTACACTGTTCACAGCCATTCTTTAACTGCTGAAGTGAGAGAATGATGTCAACTGTCGATGTCAGCTCTGAAGCCACTGAGACTTAGGGTAGTTGCGTGATGCTAGGGTCTGCAATCTGGTCAGAGCAATGTGACCTTCCCCATAATACTTAGGATATTAGTTGTCGTTTTTGGATCCCTTTTTATTCATTCATGGGATATGGGCATTGCTGGCTAGGCCAGCATTTATTATCCATCCCTACTGAGCATTATCAAGGGTGCAGGGAGGTGAGTGAGCAGTGTTGGGAGTACAGAGTTAAAGTGGGAGAGAGTCTAGCAGATGAGGCCATTTATTAACTATGTAATTTAATTAAATGAAGACAGACCTCAAGGTCTTCAGTTCATGATGAAAAAGAGAGTGAAGCTTTGCTGTAATTGCGTTTCGCCACGAGGTCACCTGACTCACTTTGTTGCTGGAGCTGGGACAGGAAGGCCTTAAGGCTCCAGTATAAAAAGTTAAGGGCTCGGTTTTCAATTGGTTAATGGTGTGCATTACCACTCCGCCACTGATCCGAAAATCTGGGCCATCGTTATACATCTCTGCTCCAAACTCCGTTTCCTAACCACTGACTCCATTCTTCTCCTGAGCAACAATCTAAGATTAAATCAGTCTGTTTGCAAGCTTGGCATCACATTTGACCTCGCAATGTGCTTCTGACCCTTTATCCACGCCATCACTAAGGCTGCCTGGAACATTGCCTGATTTTGCCCCTGTCTCAACTCACCTGCTGCAGAAACCCTCATTCATGCCTTTATTGCCTCTGGTCTTGACCATTCCTGTATATTCCTGGCTGGTCTCCCACATTCTACCCTCTGTACACTTGAGGCCTGTGTCTTAATTCACATGAAATCCCATTCCCTTATCACCTCTCTGCTCTCTGACATACATTGGCTCCCTGCCAAGCACCGTCTTGATTTTAAAATTTTCATCCTTCTCAAATGACTTTGCCCAGCTCGTGTTATTATATAAAGATGCTATATAAATATAAGTTGTTACTGTTGCACTTCCTTCCCCAGATATTAATAAGGTTAATCCCTGATGGCTAGAAAGAAAAATAGTAACAGGAAAACTCTGATATTTGTTTTGGAAGTCTGCTAGAACTCTTCCACTTTAATGTGTAACAGAGTTGCAGAAGCAATAAATTTTGGTCAAGTGTCCGTTTGATTCCGGAGAGAGAAAGGTTTGAAGGACATCGTGTGATATGGGCAGATGGGGTTGATATAACAAGGGACAGCCTTGTTGGGTCTCATTATTTTCTGTTCTGAGAAGCTCTTCCCTCTTTAAGTAACATATTACTAACAGAATGTCAAAGTTCACAGATGTAGAGCTTTATATGAAAGCTGAATGTTCATTGAAAAGTGTTAATATTCAGAGATCTGGAGACACTCTTGAGATTTAATATTGAGAAATATAAAGTGCTATGTGCCAGTACAAATGCAGTGAATAAACTTATATAACCCAGTGTACCTTGTTAACTAAGATCAGTGTAATAGTTTACAAAAGAGTGATATATTGTCTCAGTACATGGCAGCAGTTGCAAAGGCAAATAAATGGCTGGATGTGGATCTTCAGTGTGAATTCCAAGGTAATATTGACACTTCATAAAACATTACTGATCACGTATTTGATATTCCTGCAAAATAACTTGATACTGGAAAAGAAACAAAAAATTAATCTGTTTTTAAAATGAGTGACCTATGCAGAAAGGCTAAGTTCTTGGATAAAGTAATAGGGATGAAATATGCCTAAAACATGCAATAATAAAAAAGTAATCATTGAGGTGGATTTAGGAAAATAATTGTGCAAAACTGGAATAAGATAACTAGGCAACATAAATATAAATCAAAGAAGCTCTGAGTTAAACTTATGTCAAGGAATACAATCTGTCCCTATGCAAGAGCCTAATTATGAATTGACTTTGACCCACTGTGACAAACAATGAAATATAAACAGAAAATGCTAGAAAAACTCAGCAGGTCTGACAGCATCTGTGGAGAGAGAGAGTTAATGTTTCAAGTCCAATATGACTCTTCCTCGAAACTGGTCATATCGAGTCATATTGGACTTGAAGGATTAACTTTTTTTCTGTCTCCACAGATGTTGCCAGACCTGCTGAGTTTTTCCAGAATTTACTGTTCTTATTTCAGATCTCCAGCATCCACAGTATTTTTCTTTTATGTTAGTAACAGTGATTTGGTTAAAGCTTTTGAAGAATGGGGTGATTTTTAAAATTCATTAGAATAAAGAAATGCACCCTTTGGACAGGTATTGTTGACAAAAGGTAATATCAAGTTCCAAATGGTGAAACTAATGGGGTGGGTTTAATAATTGTTAGGTTGTCATGCAAGAATCTGTGGCAATTTTGCTAAAATGCCAGTTACTGATAATGAATTGCCACTGATGTCTTATATCATCATGAAGAGTTAAACACCAGAGGATCTTCTATTTACATAGAGATCACAATGCAATACTAATGAAAATTCCCTTAACCATGGAATGAGGAACATAACCTCTGTCTCATATCCTTGATGTGGAAGGGGCCAAATATCACTTCAATGGCTTATCGATTTTGATTGTTTGTTTAGGGTAGTAGGTTCATTCATAATCCTCTTAGCACTCTACATTGACTAGTCTACAGTTGGTGGTCAAGCTGTTGAGCACAAGAGGCTGAGTGCTTGGGAGTTATTGTGAAAGGTGATGGAACCCACTGTTGCACCAAAAAAGGTACCACTTTAGCTGAATTCAATAGCAAATGAAGAATATGCTCTTTGGCACCAAGAAAGGGATCTTATTTATGATTTCCCAATATTTTTTCTTCAGAGCTGAATGTGCGGTTTAGAACCAAGCTCTGGAGCCCATACACAATCATTCCCCTTTTTCACTTCCACATCAAAAGTGATCTGAAATGTGTTTCTTGATTCCAAGCTTATGCCCTGTGCCAGTAAGGTTTTGACATGAAACGGAGACATTCAAATGGTTTTAGGCTATGCTAAGATGCAAACTCTGAGCTTTACTCAGTAACCATCGGTATTTGACCTGGCACTTAGACCCTATTCTAAATTGTAATAGTGATATTTGAGAATACCCATCCTCTGGCCTACTATTGTAATCCTAGTATTTTGTGACCAGTAAAGTGAATTCTTTGGTCAATGGTGACCTCCAGGATGTTGATGGTGGGAATTTTGGTGAAGGTAATACCATTGAATATCAGGGGGAGGTGGTTAGAGACTCTTTTCTTGGAGGTGGTCATGGTCATTACCTGGCACTTGCATGGCATGAATGTTTCTTGCTATGTAACAACCCGAGCCTTAATTTGTCCAGATCTTGCCATATGCAGGCATGGACTGCTTCATTATCTAAGAAGTCACGAATGGAACTAAGGACTATAAAAATCAGCAATAAGCATCCCCACTTCCGATCATATGATGGAGGAAAGATCATTGATGAAGCAGCTGAATGAGTATGGTTGGTCCTAGGACACTGACCTGAGGAACTCATGCAGTGATGTTCTGGGACTGGATAATTGGGCTGAAATGATTGGCCTTCAATGACTACAACTATCTTCCATTGTGCCATGTATGATTCCAGCCAATGGAGAGTTTTCTCCCTATTTCCCACAGGCTTCATTTTTATTAGGGCTCTTTACTTGATGCCAAACTCAATGAATTGCTTAACTGATGTCAAGGGCCATTCACTCTGACTTCACCTGATGGAATTAGTTCTTTTGTCCATTTTTAGACTAGGCTGTAATGAGCTCTGGAGCCAGATGTTTCAGGTGGAACCCATATGGAGCATCAGTGAACAGGCTGGATGGCATTTACTTTAGTGCCAGGAGTCTTGTGAGTAAGGCAGATGAATTGAGGGTGTTGATTAGCACATGGGGACATGTCATCATTACAGTCATGGAGACATGGTTGAGGGAGGGATAGGGCTGGCAGCTCTGGGGTATAGAATCTTCAGGTGAGAAGTGGGGAGGCCGGGGGTGTAAAAGAGGAGATGGTGTTGCAATATTGAACAGGGAGTCAATTACTGCAATAAGGAGGGATGATATCTTTGAAGGTTCCTCAAATGAGGCCAAATGGGTAGAACTTAAAAACAAGAAGGGAGCAATCACATTGCTGGAATTGTATGATAGAATCTCAGGGAGACTTAGAAGGGCAGATATGTAGGCAAATCCCAAAGAAGTGTAAAAATAATCGGGTAATAATAGTAGGGGATTTCAACTTCCCCAATATTAACAGGGATAGACAAAGTGTGAAAGGCTTAGAGGGGGCAGATTTCTTAAAATGTGTCCAGGAGAGTTTTTTAAACCAGCACGTAAAAAGTCCTACAAGAGAGGGGACAGTGTTGGTCCTAGTTTTAGGGAACGAAGCCAGACAAGTGGTAGAAGTATCAGTGGGGGAGCATTTTGGTGATAGTGACCATAACTCAGTAAGATTTAAGGTAGTTATGGAAAAGGACAAAGATGGACTGGAAATAAAGGTTCTGAACTGGGGGAAGGCCATTGTAATGTGACAAGGCAAGACCTGGCCAAAGTGGACTGGGAGCAGCTACTTGTAGGAAAATCTACATCAGAGCTGTGGGAGTCATTCAATAAGGAAATAGCGAAAGTGCAGGGCCAACATGTTCCTGTAAAGGTGAAGGGTGGGACGAACAAGTCCAGAGAACCCTGGATGTGGAGAAATGTACAGGATTGGATAAAGAAAGAAAGGGAAGCTTATGGTAGATACCGAGGGCTCACAACAGCGGAAGCCCGAAAGGAGTATAGAAAGTGCAGGGAGTTACTTAAAAAAAGAAATTAGGAGAGCAAAGAGGGGGTGTGAAAAAACACTGGCAAGTAAAATAAAGGAAAATCCAAAGGCGTTCTATAAGTATATCAGGGGCAAGAGGATAACTAGGGAAACAGTAGAGCCCATTAGGGACCAAAATGGCAATCTGTGGGAGGAGCCGGAAGACATAGGTGAGGTTTTAAATGGGTTCTTTGCATCTGTATTCACTATAGAGAGGGACGATGTAGGTATAAAAATCAGGGAGGGGGACTGTGATGTACTTGAGCAAATTAACATTGAGAGGGAGGAGGTTTTAGCAGGCTTAAAAGTGGATAAATCCCCAGGCCCCGTTGAGGTGCATCCCAGACTGCTGTGGGAGGCAAGGGAGGAGTTTGCAGGGGCCCTGACAGGAGAGGTGCCAGAGGGCTGGAGGACAGCTAATGTGGTACCATTATTCAAGAAGGGTGGTAGGGATAGACCAGGGAACTATGGGTCAGTGAGCCTAACATCAGTGGTAGGGATACTTTTGGAAAAAATCTGAGGGACAGAATAATCTCCGCTTGGAGAGGAAAGGATTAATCAAGGATCGTCAGCATAGCTTTGTCAGGGGGAGATCATATTTAACAAATTTGATTGAATTTTTTGTGGCAGTAACTAGGTGTGTAGATGAGGGTAGTGTAGTCGATGTAGCCTATATGGACTTCAGTAAGGCATTTTACAAGGTCTCGCATGGGAGACTGGTCAAAAAGGTAAGAACCCATGGGATCCAGGGCACTTTGGCAAATTGGTTCCAAAATTGGCTTAGTGGCAGGAGGCAATGGGTGATGCTCGAAGGTGTTTTTGTGACTGGAAGCCTATGTCCAGTGGCGTACCGCAGGGTTTGGTGCTGGGTCCCTTGCAGTTTGTAGTGTACATTAATGATCTGGACATGAATTTAGGGGGTATGATCAGTAAGTTCACAGATGACATGAAAATAGGTGGTGTGGTAAATAGTGAGGAGGAAAAGCTTAGACTACAGGACGATATAGAAGGGCTGGTCAGATGGGCAGAACAGTGGCAAATGGAATTTAACCCTGAAAAGTGTGAGGTGATGTATTTTGGGAGGACTATCAAGGCAAGGGAGTACACGATGAATGGTAGGACCCTAGAAAGTGCAGATGGATCAGAGGGGCCTTGGTGTGCATATCCATAGATCCTTGAAGGCAGCAGGACAGGTAGATAAGATGGTTAAGAAAGCATATGGGATATTTGTCTTTATTAGTTGAGGCATGGAATACAAGAGCAGGGAGGTTATGATAGAGCTGTATAAAGTCTTAATGAGGCCATATCTGGAGTACTGTTGGCAATTCTGGTTGCCACACTATAGGAAGAATGTGATTGCACTGGAGAAAGTGCAGAGGAGATTCACCAGGGTGTTGCCTGGGCTGGAGTGTTTCAACTGTAAAGGGAGATTAGATAGGCTGAGATTGTTTTCCTTAGAGCAGAGAAGACTGAGGGGGGACCTGATTGAGGTGTTCAAAATTATGAGGGTAATAGATAGGGTAGATAGGAAGAAACTTTTCCCTTTGCGGGTGGGGGGTGGGGGGGGGGGGGTCTAACCCGGGAGCATAGATTTAAGGTAAGGGGCAGGAGGTTTATAGGGGACTTGAGTTTTTTTTCACCCAGAGGGTGGGGGGGTATCTGGAACTTACTGCCTGAAAGAATGGTAGAGGTGGGAACCCTCGCAACATTTAAGTTTTTAGATGAACATTTGAAAAACCACAATATACAAAGCTACAGACCAAATGCTGGAAAATGGGATTAGAATAGATAGGGGCTTGATGACTGGCACAGACACGATGGGCCAAAGGGCCTCTTTCTGTGCTGTATGACTGTTATTGGTGAGTAAGTGCCACTTGATAGCATTATTGATAACATCTTCCATTTCTTTGCTGATGATTGAGAGTAGACTGATGGGTCAGTGATTGAATCACAGAATTGTTGCAGTGCAGAAGGAGGCCATTCAGCCCATCGTGTCTGCACTACCTGTCTGATCATTTCACCTAGTACCATTCTCCTGCCTTCTCCTCCTAACCCTGCAGATTGTTTCTTTTCAGATACCGATCCCTGGGGAACTCCACTACATAACTTCCTCCAGCCCGAGAAATATCATTAACCACTACCCTTTGTTTCCTGTCACTCAACCAATTTTATATCCATGTTGTTTTTATTGTCCCTTTTATTCCATAAGCTATGACTTTTCTCACAAGTCTGTTGTGCGGGTGGGGGGAGATTTTTCCTTATTCATTTAGGGGATGTGCTCTTTGCTGGCTGGGCCAGCATTTATTTCCCATCCCTTGTTGCCCTTGAGGAGGTGGTGGTGAGTTGCCTTCTTGAACCGCTGCAGCCCATGTTGTGTGGGTACGCCCATAGTGCTGTTAGGGAGGGAGTTTCAGGATTTTGACCCAGCGACAGTGAAGGAACGGCAATATATTTCCAAGTTAGGATGGTGAGTGACTTGGAGGGGAACTTCCAGGTGGTGGGGTTCCCATTTATCTGCCGCCCTTGTCCTTCTAGATGATAGTGGTCGTGGGTTTGGAAGGTGCTGCCCAAAGAGCCTTGGTGAATTCTTGCAGTGCATCTTGTGGATGGTACACATTGCTGCTACTGTGTGTCGGTGGTGGAGGGAATGAATGTTTGTGGATGTGGCGCCAGTCAAGCAGGCTGATTTGTCCTGGATGGCTCAAGCTTCTTGAGTGTTCTTGGAGCTGCACTCATCCAGAGAGCAGGAGAGACTTCACTTTGAAAAGGGCGTGGAAAGTGGGAGAGACTTCAATTTGAAAAGGGCGTGGAGAGTGGCAGGAGTTCATTTTGAAAAGAGCGTGGAGAACAGCTGATTGGTGAGTATTTCTAGTCTTTGAAGTAAAATTAAGGTGTTTAGGTCTCTTGTCTTCATTTTTTTCTTTCCTAAAGATAGCTTGTCAAGTATAAGATCAATACTGTGGAAAAGTTAAAAAAGTGTAAAGAGTAGGGATACTAGAGTAATTAATTAATAAATGAAATAACATAAGATAGCGATGGCAGGATGGGTGATGTGTTGCTGCTGCAGCATATAGGGCTGCTAGACACCAAGGTGATCCAGGGAGAACACATCTGTAGTAAGTGTTTGCAGCTCGAGGAACTTCGTATCCGAGTTGAGGAGCTGGAGTCTGAGCTGCAGACATTGCGCCACATCAGGAAGGGGGAATGTTACCTGGACACTTTGCTGCAGGAGGGGCCACACCCTTCAGATTAAGAAATTCAAATTTAGGCTGTGATCAAGGGCAGGAGGGTGTGACTGCAGGTGAGGCAGGTATGGGAACCCAGGAGGTAGCGTTTGAGGATTCTCAGCCCTTGCAACTGTCCAACAGTTATAAGGTTGCAAGCTGTGTGGACAAGAGTGGGAACTGCAGTAAGGATGAGCGAGCTGACCCCAGCACCGTGGTACATTGGGGGATGAAATAGGAATGTAGGAATGGTAAGGAAGTATAATTAGGGGGATAGATACAGTTCTTTGCAGCTGTGAGCGTGAGCCCCGAAGGCTGTGTTGTCTGCCCGGTGCCAGGGTTAAGGACATCTCCTCAGGGCTGGAGAGGAACTAGGAGTGAGAGGGGAGAGATCCAGTTGTTGTCGCCCATGTTCGTACCAACTACCTTGATAGGAGTAGAAAGGAGGCTCTGCTGAAAGAATTTGAACAGTTAGGAGCGAAATTAAAAGCAAAACCTGCAAGGTAATAATCTTGGGATTACTACCTGAGCCACAGACAGACAGGCAGAGGGTAAATAAAGCTAATGAGTTAAATGCATGGCTCAGAGATTGGTGTGGGAGGAATGGGTTTCAGTTCATGGGGCACTGGCACCAGTACTGGGGTAGAATGGAGCTGTTCTGGTGGGATGGTCTTCACTTGCTGGAACCAGTGTCCTGGCGAATTGAATAACTAGGGAGGACTTTAAACTAAATAGAGCAGAGAGAGTTCTGAAGAGGGGATACACAGGCTTACAAAGGAAAAGGATATGGCAGCTTTGTAGGAAAGCTATTCAGGTAATGATACCCAAGTGTGACAGGAAGGGACAGAGTGTACAAACATAAAAAACAACAGCAAATAGGGTCAAAGGGGGATAAAATAGTAAAAGGCAAAATTAATGGCTCTTTACTTAAATGCACGTAGTATTTGGAACAGAATTAATGAATTAACGGCTCAAATAGAGGTTAATGCGTTTGATCTTGTAGCCATTGCAGAGACATGGTTACAAGGAGTTCAAAGCTGAGAGCTAAATATGCAGGGGTATGTGACTTTTCGAAAGGACAGGCAGGAAGGAAAGGGTGTAGGGGTAGTTTTTTAGTATGGGATGGAATAAATATGATAGCAAGAAATGATCTTGGATTGAAAGATATAGAATCTATATGGGTGGAGGTAAGTAATAACAAGGGGCAGAAGACACTGGTGGGAGTAGTCTATAGGCTCCTTAACTGTAGTTATACTGTAGGACAAAAAATAAATCGGGAGATAATGAAGGCATGTAAAAAAGGCAGTACACTAATCATGGGTGACTTTAATCTTCTTGTAGATTGGGAAAATTAAATTGGCAGAGGAAGCCACGAGCAAGAATTCATAGACTATATTCGGGACAGTCTCCTGGAACAATATGTTGTGGATCCAACCACGGATCAGGCTATTTTGGATCTGGTAATGTGTAATGAGGCAGGTTTAATAAATTACCTCAGAGTAAAAGATCCCCTAGGAAACAGTGACCATAACATGGTAGAATTTAGCATTCAGTTTTGAGAGTGAGAAACTTGGGCTGGAAACAACTGTGCTAAACTTAAGTAAGGGTAATTATAAAGGAATGAGGGCAGAGATGGCTGGAGTGGATGGGAAAGGAGTTTAGCAGAAAAGATAGTTGGTGAATAATAGCAGACATTTAGGAACATAGTTCATGACTCACAGCAAAGATACATGCCAGTGAGGAAGAAGGATACTAGGAAGGGGGTAAATCAACCATTGTTAACCAAAGGAGTTAAGGATCGTATCAAATTGAAAGAAAAAGCATACAAAGTGGCAAAGATTAATGGTAAACCAGAGGATTCAGAAAGTTTTAAAAACCAACAAAAGATGACCAAAAAATCAATAAAGAGGGAGAAAATAAACTTTGAGGGTATACTAGCAAGTAATATAAAAAAGGATAGTAAGAGCTTCTTTAAATATATAAAAAGGAAGGGAGAGGCCAAAGTGAACATAGGCCCCTTAGAGAACAAGGCTGGGGAAACAATAATGGGGAACCAGGAAATGTCAGAGGAGTTGAATAAATACTTTGCTTCAGTCTTCATGGTAGAAGATACTAATAGCATTCCAAAAATACTAAATAATCAAGGGGCAAACGGCGGGGGAAATGAATACAATAACTATCATTAGAGAAAAAGTATTAGGGGAACTAATGGGGCTAAAGACCGATGAGCCCCCTGGATTGCATCCTGATGGGTTGCATCCTAGGATATTAAAGGAATTAGCTACAGAGATAGTGGATGCATTGGTGGTAATCTTCCAACAATCCTTAGATTCTGGAAAAGTCCCAGAGGATTGGAAAACTGCCAATGTGATGCCCTTATTTAAAAAATGAGGAAGACAAATAAACAGCTAACTATAGGCCAGTAAGCTTAACATTCATCATTAGGAAATTGTTAGGGTCTATTATAAAGGATGTAATAGCAGAGCATTTAGCAATGCACAATATAATCAAGCAGAGTCAGCATGGCTTCATGAAGGGAAATGACAAATTTATTAGAATTCTTTGAGGAGGTAACAAGCAGGATAGATAAAGGGAAACCAGTAGATGTAATATATTTGGATTTCCAAAAGGCGTCTGATAAGGTACCTCACATAAAACTACTTAATAAGATGAGAGCCCATGGTGTTGGGGGTCAGATAGAGGATTGGCTAACTAATATAAGACGAGAGTTGGGATAAGGGGGGGCATTTTTAGGATGGCAACATATATCTAGTGGAGTACCACAGGGATCAGTGTTGGGGCCTCAATTATTTAGAATATATATTAATGACTTGGGTGAGGGAAGTGAATGTACTATCACCTAGTTTGCAGATGACACAAAAATTAGTGGGAAGACAAGTGGTGAGGATGACATAAAAAGTCTACAGAGGGATATAGACAGATTAAGTGAGTGGGCTAAAACTTGGCAGATGGAATATAATGTGGGAAAATGTGAGGTTATGCACTTTGGCAGGAAGAATAGAGCTGAATTTTTTTTAAATGGAGAAAGACTGCATAAAGCTGTGGCACAGTGGGAGTCCTTGTATATTAATCCTGAAAGCTAGCATACAAGTTCAGCAGGTAATATTTCAAAGGGAATGGAGTATAAAAATAGGGAAGTCTTGCTAAATCTATACAAAGCACTAGTTAGACCACACCTAGAAAACTGTGAACAATTATGGTCTGCTTATCTAAGGAAAGATATACTGGCATTGGAGGCAGTCCAGTGAAGGTTCACTAGGTTGATCCTGTGGATGGAGGGATTTTCTCATGAGGAGAGGTTGAGTAGGTTGGGCCTGTACTCATTGGAGTTTAGAAGAATGAGAGGTGACCTTATTGAAACATATCAGATTCTAAGGGGTTTTGACAGGCTAGATGCTGAGAAGCTTTTTCCCCTTGTGGGAGAGTCTAGGACCATAGGGCATAATCTCAGAGTAAGGGGGCACTCATATAAGACAGAGATGAGGAATTTCTTCTCTGACGGTGGTGAATCTGTGGGATTCTTTACCGCAGAGGGCTATAGAGGCTGGGTCTTTAAATATATTCGAGGCTGAGATGGACAGATTTTTAATCAGTAAGGGAATCAAGGATTATGGGGAAAAGGCAGAAAAGTGGAGTTGAGGATTATCAGATCAGCCATGGTCTCATTGAATGGCGGAGCAGACTCAATGGGCTGAATGGCCTACTTCTGCTCCCATGTCTTATGGTCGTATGGCCTGTTAGCTAAGCCAGGGACTTGGAATATGAATTTGACGGATGAAGACTCAGCGTGCACACAAGAGGGCTTGCACATGGCTCACAAAGGCTCTGCCACACACCTTTCTCCCTGCAAACTCCCTTGGGGATTGTCGGGTGCACGCAGGAGTGGAGCTTGGGGTGGGGGAGTCATTGGCTAAGCCTTATGAACCACATTGAAAAAAGACAGTAGATATTATAGCAGTTAAAGTGATTATATTTACAGATGTTAGAATGATGACGATGATTTGTTCACTCGTGCAACCAGTTGTGATTACAATTTCTTTGTTTTTCATGGCCTACTACTACTTCTAGGTTCTCCCCCGGCATCCGCAGCAGGGGTGGAGGCATCCTGCTGACAGGTCGGCCCTGTTGCCTTTGATGACTTTAGCGGCCATTCTCTGGAGAGCCGAGGACCCCTGCTTCCTTTAGCTGTCCATCACTTTACTGATGATTGAGAGTAGACTGATGGGGCGATAATTGGCTGCGCTGTTTGTCCTGCTTTTTCTCTACAGGGTACACCTTCGCAATTTTCCACATTGCCGAGTCAATGCCAGTGTTGTAGTTGTACTGGAACAGCTTGGCTAGGGGCGTGGTAAATTCTGGAGCACATGTCTTTAGTACTATTGTCAGAATATTGTCAGGGCCCATAACGTTTTTGGTATCCAGTGCCTTCAGGCGTTTCTTGATATCATGTGGAGTGAATCCAATTCACTGAAGACTGGCACTTGTGACACTAGGGAGCTCCGGAGGAGGCCACGATGGATCATCCACTTGGCACTTCTGGCTGAAGATTGTAGCAAATGCTTCAGCCTTATCTTTTCCACTGATGTGCTGGGCTCCTCCATTATTGAGGATGGGAATAATTGTGGAGCCTCCTCCTCCTGTTTTTTAATTGCCCACCATCATTCACAACTGGATGTGGCAGGACTGCAAAGCTTATATCTGATCCATTGGTTATAGAATCTCTTAGCTCTGTCTATCACTTGCTGCTTATGCTGTTTGGCACACAAGTAGTCCTGTGTTGTATCTTCACTAAGTTAACACCTCATTTTTAGGAATGCCTGGTGCTGCTCCTGGCATGTCCTCCTGCACTCTTCATTGAACCAGGGTTGATCCCCTGGCTTGATGATAATGGTAGAGTTTGGGGTATTGTCGGTCACGAGGTTACATATTGTGGTTAAGTACAATCCTGCTGCTGCTGATGGCCCACAGCACCTCATGTATGCCCACTCTTGAGTTGCTGGATCTGACCGAAATTTATCCCATTTAGCACGGTGGATTTGCTCATCTGTTCTCCTCTTCCCTCATTCCTCACAATTTACCCAAGCTTTTGAGGCCAATTATAGACCCTTGACCATCCAATAATGATCTTGACATGAGTTTTATTTCTTAGGTGAAATAAAAATAGCAGAAAATGGATTTGAATTGCTCAGTAGTATTACTGGCTGTTAGAATTTGGATTACTTTATTTTGCCTTCACCATATACAATGTGGCTCAATAGATTATCTGCACTTCTGGCTAATGTTCCCTCTAAACTGTGCAGCAGTCAGGAATGTGGTGCACAGGTTGTACATAAGCAACACTCCATTTAAGATGCGCACATGCACGACCACGTGTCAACAAGCAGACTGTGTGCAGCAAACAGAAGTTGGAGGGACCATTGCTTGTGGCATACATCTACTTAACTGATCAAAACTTTCTGATGTATTAATATTCTAGCTGTGCTATTGAGTTTGATATCTGAGACTCTGCATCTTTCACCGTAAAGATATTTTGCTCAAAGCCTTGTATTAGACTGCATAATTTTGAACAAAATATTAAATAAGAGTGTGCTTCCTCTAAGATTAGCTTTGACTGAAGCGGATAGAGATGCTATGATCATAATATCTTGTCAAATCTTTAATTTAGATGAGTAAAGTGCTTTGTGTACTTACAGACAAGTTCATTGCAATATCTGGTGAAAGTGGCTTTTTGTACTGTGAAAGGTTGGCATTTATTTATATCCAATGTAGGTTGAATGTAAAAAATATAAATTGACTGTTTGTATTATCTAAAATTTATTTTCAGAATGTCTGCTCTTGAGAGACAGACTAGACAGGAATCTTCAAATAAGAATTTAGTTGTGGCTGAAATGTCTGATTTCTCTTATTTATTAGTTCTGTTCAGTTACTCACATTTATCTAGTTCACAAGAAGCTTCTTGTTAGCATCTCTGTGTATTTTGGTGCATCTGACTGTAACACTGTTGTGATATATCATCACCTGGAATAATGCATTGCCTTGCTAATAGCTTCAATGCTTGTCAAGCAATCTTATAAACTATTCATTTAAAGATATTTCAAATGGCTCATGTAATGTAGAGGAGTAGTAGAGTGAGTGTGTGCACGTAGGAGGAAGTAGCAATATTTGAGGGGATAAAAATAAAGTGCTTAAATGGTAGGCAGTCCTCCAAGTGAAAAAGTCACCTCCCCAGATGTGATACATTTTGGATAACTTAGAGAAGTAACGGTGGTCATTGCAGAGGCTCTGCCAGCAATGTCCCAGTACTTCATGGATTTTGGGGGGCGGGGTGGGGGGGGGGGGGGTGGGTGGGGGTGGGGGGGCGCGGGAGCGGGGTGCGGGGTGGCGGGTGTAGTGCCACTGGACTGGGACTGGAGGACTGCAAATGTTACGCCCTATTCCAAAATGTGGAGAGGGAAAATCTGGTGATTACAAATCAATCAACTTAATATCGGTGGTAGGAGAACTTTTAGGGACAATAATCAGGAACAAAATGAATTGCAACTTGGAGAAGTTTAAGCTAATCAATGAACTTATTAAAGGCAAGTCATGTTTGACCAACTTGATCTTGACCTCACTTGCTCTTTGAAACAACAGACAGGGCTGATGAGGGGTTGATATTATTTATTTGGAGTTTCAAAAGACTTTTGACACAGTACCACCCAGCAGGCTTGTTGACAAAATTAAAGTCCATTTGATTACAGTGGCAGCAAAGATGTGAAACTGGCGAAGGATCAGAAAGTAAAGAATAGTGTGAATGTTAGTTTTCAGACTGGAGGGTCGTGTTTCTCAGGAATTATTGTTGGAACCACTGGACTTTTTGAAATATGTTTGTATAACCAAATCCAGGTCATTAATATATATCAAAGTTTACAGATAACATGAAACTTGAATATTGTAGTAAACAATGAGGAGGACAATAACAGACTTCAGGAGGACATGGATGAAAAGGACCAATAAATGATAGATGTAAATTAGGGCAGAGAAAGGTGAAGTGATACATTTTGGTAGGAAGAATGAGGAGGGGTAATATGAGCTTTATTAAGAGGCATCGAATAAAGCAAGAAAAATATGCTGAACGTTTATATAATACTCTTTAGGCCTCAGTTGGAGTATTGTGGCCAGTTCTAGGCACCACAGTTTAGGAAGGATGTCAAGGCCTTGTAGATGGTCCAGAAGAAATTCACAAAAATGGCACAAAGATAAAGGTCAGTGATGTGAAGAGGCTGGAAGACTGAGGTTCTCCTTTATAGCAGAGGATGTTAAGAGATGTTTTGATAGAGTTGTTTAAATATTGAGATTTTAAAGAGCAATGAGAAGAAATTATTTCCAGTGGCAGGAAGGATCTGTAAACTGAGGACACAGATTTAAGGTGTTCACAAAAGAACCAGGGGGTGACTTGCGGAGACTTTTTAACACAGCTAGTTGTTGTGATCTGGAATGCACTGGCTGAAACCGTAGTGGAAGGAGACATAGGAGTGACTTTCAAAGGAGATTGGATAAATACTTGAGCGGGGTGGGGGAAATACAAGCCTATGGGGAAAGAGCAAGAGGCTAATTGTATAGCTCTGCCGGAGTCGATGCAGGCACAAAGGGACTCATAACTCTCTTCTGTGCTGTATTATTCGAAGATAAAAGACCAAACCAAGTATAGTAATCAGATGTTTTAGCTTGGTTGGGAGCAATCTTTGTCTTTGGTGCACCTGCCCTGTTTCCTAACTTGCTGTTCCAGTTCAGCTTATTGTCGTGTTTCAGAGAAAGAGAGCCTTGATTTTATATATATCGTAATAATTGGTCTCATTGTTCTTGGGTTAGAGAGAGAAAAATCAACAAGTTTCTGCTTGTAATAATTGCCCTGGGGATCTGAAGTAAACTGCCTTCCCATGGTCAAATGTTCTGCTAGGTTTTCAAATGAAGGTGGGTATTTGGACAAGACCCTGTGACTGCTGACAGCTGTAGTACTGTACCCTAGCATTAGCCATTGCTTTCAAGAGTAGAATGTGGAAATACTGGTATGATGGAAGACAAGACACTGGTTTTGTTTCTCTCAGATCAAATTATACCCTACATTACCACAATAACTATGCTTCAAAAGCACTTCATTGACTGTAAAGCGCTTTGGGACGTCTTGTGGTCATGAACAGTGCAAGTTATTTTTCTTTGTCCTAGAACTGATCACTACTTCATATGTATCAAATAGCTGAGTGTTCTTCAAAAATCTGAGCCTAGCCTTAACACACCTACTGTTTATTTGTGATTTTGAAAGTGGATGGGAACCTTTCCAGCTGAAATCAAAATAGCATTGAAGGAATTAAACTTGATGCCATTGTCTTTGCATATCAGATGACCTAGGAATCCTTTCAAAGCAAAGAAAACCACCCCAACTTAATTGGAAAACACAATAACAGTTCACATTAAACAAATCTCTATTAGATCTATATCCATCTTGTATAAAAGTTTGGGAGGATCTTGCATTAGAATTGCATTCCACCAATTTCCGTTTGTTTTCTAAATAGTTTTAAGGTGAAAAGACTGCCTGTCTCTTGTAGCTGAATTCTACCATGCTGATGCCCATCAGTTGCACAAACTTCCATCATGTATTAGCTGTAAGTAAGATTTCTATGGGCAGAATTTCACAGTTGGTGTGCGGGGGTGGGCCGACATCACCGCGCACCATCATGATATTTCGGAAGGCGGGCACGCTTTGAGTTTGGAGGCGTGCCCACCATTAATTAATGGGCCAGCTAAGGCCCTTGAGGCAGCAATTGACAACAATTTTTCACAGCCTGTGTGATTTTCAGGGCATCGCACGGGTGTAATGGGCAGGCGGGTAGGCCACATGTTTAAAAACCTCATCCACGGGCAGGATTAGAGGGGTGAGTGGGCTCGCTAATGCAAGTTGTTAAAACTTTAGTTTATTACTTGCTGCTGCTTGCTTGTGTGACCAGGACAGCTTCATTTTGCTTCAGAGCTGCTTTGACAGAAGCAACAAGCTTCAGTTCAGGACTCCGGAGGAGTCATAACACTTGGGGCCTTCCAGGTATCAGACAGCCTTCCCTTACCTTGGGAATGGGGACTGTGGTCTCTGCTGGAGGCACCTCCTCTGAGGAGGAAGAGAGGGCCAGAAGGGGAAGGAGGCCAGGTGTCCATATTCAACCTCCAGGGGAGGCACCTGTGGGAGGACAGGCGCAGGCACAAGGGACACAGGACCAACAGGAAGTCCAAGGCGGAAGGGGCTGCAGAAGATGCCACTATCCTGCTGCCAGGGTTTACAGGCAGCGATGCAGCTACCTCAATATGTCTGAGGTGCAATGCCAAAGGAGGCTCCGCCTCACAAGGGAGACCATGACCTCCATCTGTCAGATGATCGACACTGAGATCAGCTCTAACTGTGTGGGTGGACACCCCATTCCCATGGCGTTGAAGGTCGTGGCTGCCCTCAACTTCTATGCCTCTGGCTCTTTCCAGAGGTCGTTGGGTGATCTTTGTGGAGTCTCCCAATCAGCTCTCCACAGTTGTGTCAAGCTGGTGACAGAAGATCTGTTCAGGCGGGTGTTGACTTTCATTCACTACCGCACGGATGAGGCCAACTAGACAGAGTGAGCCAGAGGCTTTTCCGTGATTACTGGGATCCCCCACATTCAGGGTGCAATAGATTGCACACATGTGGCCATCAAGGCACCAACAGATGAGCCCAGTGCCTTCATCAACAGGAAGGGCTTCCATTCCATGAACGTACAGATAGTGTGTGATTACAGGATGCTGATTCTACAAGTCTGTGCAAGGTATCCTGGCAGCTCCCATGAAGCTTACATCCTGAGATACTCCCAGGTGCCGAGGCTCTTCAGTGCCCCAGCCCGGCTTGATGGCTGGCTGCTGGGTGACAAGGGCTATCCCCTCAAAAGGTGGCTCATGATGCCTCTCCACCATCCAAGAACAGAGGCTGAGCAGCAGTACAATAGGAGCCATGCCTCCACAAGGGCTGTAGTGGAGAGAACCATCGGTCTTCTCAAGATGCAATTCTGATGTCTGGACCATTCAGGGGTCGCACTCCGATACCCCCCAGAGTGTGTGTCACTGATAGTGGTTGCATGCTGCACTCTCCACAATCTTGCACTGGAATGGGGGAATGCTGTAGAGGAAGATGATGTTGACACAGCTGCTCTGGCAGCAGATGGTGAGTCCATTAGTGAGTCCAAGGATGAGCATGCACAGGAGAATGCTGAGGGCACGGATGCCGACTTGGGCAACCTCCAGGGAGGCAGGGACACTCGGGAGGCTTTGATCCAATGCTCCTTCAGCTGGCCTATCAAAGATGAACGACCACCAAATGCCAGGGTCTGCAGCTCCATACCCGATATCTGACAGGAACATTTGCTTGGTGAACAACATGAACTATGTACCATTTCAATAAAGCTCAATGACAAACAAGTCACTCATAATATCATGGGTTCCCCTTCGCTTGCAGAACTAATGAAGCACCCAGAGGTTTGTTGAGAACCAACACATTTAATTTGCAGCTTGGCATACAGAAATCAAACTAAATGAAAATGTGCTGAACATCACACCTACTTAACAGTAACTTAAAAGTGGGGCAAAACAAAACCACTAGTGATAAGCCTGTGTTGTGCCTAAGGTGCTTCACATTTACACTTGCGGGTGCTACGCCTATGTGCTCCCCCCTCGCTGGCACCAGCACTGGAAGAAGCCTGCTCACTCTGCTGTCCTTGGCGGGCGTCCTCTGGCCCATGGAGCCTATGCTGGCCCCGCCTGGGAGGGAGCGGCTAGTGGCACGGCTGGCATCTCCCCAGTTGCCGCAGCCTCATCAGATGCCACAGTCACTGACAGAGGGGCGGAGGAGCTACTGCCATCATCTGGAGTGCCCTGACAGGAGCCCGCAGAGATGATAGGCAGCTTGCGTGCCAACGTCAGGTCACTTTGGACCACCCTAGCTGGGATACTGGGTGCCCAATCCATCTCCTACACTGACACTGACCACCTGAGATCATTGCCGGTGTGAGCTCATTCCCAGAAAGCCCTGATTGATCTCCTGGAGGAGGCTCTCCATTAGAGTGGCCACTCTCTCCATGGAGGAGAAAGTGAGCTCGGCCATGAGGGTCACTGCATTGCTCATGTTCCACATGGACTCCTCCACAAAGGAGACCATGGCAGCATTTCTTTATGTATTTCTGTTAGATCCTCCCACACACCGTCCTGGACTTCCAGCATCTGCTGCCTCAGGGATGACTCCAGATGCACATCATCAACTGCCAACTGAGCATGTTTCTGGTCCCCACCACTCCTCTGACCGCTGGCTCCCTGGGCACTCTCTGCCTCCGCCTGCAGGTCAAGTGAGTGTGAAGTGCCCTCACCGCTGTGCACCGAGATACTGGCCGATGATCTTAATCCCACCAAGATGCTGGTATCTGCACCAGTGCCTGCCTGGCTGAGAGACTGTGACGCTGGTGCGTTCATATCTTCTGTGCCCTCAGGGGTCAGCGGCAGTCCCTCAGCCTCCTGAGATCGTGCATGCTCTAATAAAGCTGAAAGGAAGAACAAGGACATTTGATTAGTAGATGTCATTACACTGTTAATGTGCTTGCCTGGCACCCAGATCAGGATGCCCTTGCCTTTCCATTATCAATGGGGATCCTACGTTGGATGCTGAAATCAATCTACAGTCAACAGCGGAATGGTTGCAATGACAGACATTGTGACCTCAGTGCACAGCACTCTTACCTTCCAGTGGCACCCTAACCTCACCATGGCAGGTTGACCTGGGCACATGGCGCCCCTCCAGCTTCAGTGCCTCCTGCTCATATCTGGTGAGGATCAGAAGGTGGAGCTGCCCTCCACCAGTCCACAGCCTCTCTGAATTATTGTGGGCTGTCTTCTCCTGAAAGGAGAGAGGAGCATTGATTAGTCCACCCTGTACCTGCATTGCCATTGCAGCCTGGCCAACCCCACCTGAGGAAAACCTTGCAGGGATCATCCGATCCATGACCCTGGAGCCGCACTACACTCATTCCAAGCAGCCAGGGCTGACCCCCTTGTCCAGATGCTGCCTCCATGACATTTGCCACTTCACACCCTAAGAACTTCCAAACCCAAGACCACTACCACCTAGAAGGACAAGAGCAGCAGATAGATGGGAACACCACCACCTGAAAGTTCCCTTCCAAGTCACTCATCATCCTGACTTGGAAATATATCGCCGTTCCTTCACTGTCGCTGGGTCCAAATCCTGGAACTCCCTTCCTAACAGCACTGGGGGTGTACCTACATCACATGGACTGCAGCAGTTCAAGAAGACAGCTCACCACCACCTTCTCAAGGGCACCTAGGGATGGGCAATAAATACTGGCCCAACCAATGAAGCCCAAATCCCGTGAATGAATAATAAAAACACAGAATTCTGAGGTGCGTGGGTGGGAGGGGGGCAACCTAACTGTTGTGCTAAGTGGCCCATGCCAACACAGTATTCACCCTTCCCGATCGCAGGAGGTCATTAAACTGCTTGCGGCACTGCACCCATGGGCATCTCACCACGCCGTGGGAGCTGACCCATGATGCTTCCCAGACACATTTGGTAAGGTGGGGGGGAGCCTCCTCCTCCTGTCCCTTGGGACAAGGATACTCTGCTGTGCTGCCACCTCCTCGGAGGGCAACGAGGCACTCATTGGAGAACCTCAGGGCCGACTGCCCCGATAACCTGCCCTCCCACCTGGCCTGCTCTCCGACAATGTTGTCCTTTGCAGCTTACCGAACTCAGTGGCAGTTGACCAAACTCAGTGGCAGCCTTAGGTTGCCTGCGCCATTTATGAATAGGCTGCCGGGTGGCCATTGGACCTGACGGACATTGGCCTCCCACTGCCGCTGCCGCCTGCCCCTTCCCGCAGATCTCAGGAGCTGTGAATTATGCTGGGTGGGCCTTAATTGGCCTACCCGGGTAAAACCGCAGTGCGCACCCGATCACGGGCGGTGGTCAGGTTCCTGCCTGCTCCCACCGAGCCCGCCTGCCAACTGAGAAATCCTGGTCTATGTCAACCTATGTAGCTGAATGTTTTCCTGAAACTCCACAGAGATTCAAAGGGTAACTTTGGTGGAAGACTGATAGCTCCCCTAACTCCATACCTACCTTGGTTCAATATTCCTTAAAGATTTGTGATCACAATTTGAAATTTTCAATTAACTTAACCCCACAGCTCTGTGGGAGAGTGTTCATCATTTTCATGTGACAACATGCTTCCTCACATCACCCCTGAATGGCTCAGTTCTAATTTTAAGGTTATGCCCACTTGTTCTGGTCTTATCTCTATCCATACTATCAAATCTGTAATCTTAAACACCTCTATTAAATTACCCTTAATACTCGGAATTCAAGAGAACACATCTAGCCTATGCAAACTGCGCTGATAATTTAACCCTTTCAACCTTGGTGCCATTCTGGGGAATCCATATTGGACCCCTCCAAAGCCAGTATATCTTCCCAGAAGTGCAGTTCCCAGGACTGAATCTAGTATTCCAGATTTTCAGAGCTTCAAACTGTCATACAACTTCCACTTCTTCTCCAGCCCCCGTGAAATAAAGACTAAAATCCATTAGCATTTTTAAGTTTCTTTTGTTCTTGTGATTTAGAGACCCACGTGATTTACCGATTTCTAGATCCCTAAATCTCTCTACTCCTCTGCAATTCCGAGCACCTGATAATTTAGAAAATACTTGACCTTTCTTGGGTCCAAAGTGGATGACCTCATAGTTCCCAAAGGGAACTCCACTTGCTCAGTTTTCCCCACATGTAATCTATCAATCTCTTTTTGCAACTTTCTGTTCACATTTACATTATTTACCATGTCACCTAACTTGGGGCGGAATTGTCCTCTCCCATTGGCGGTGTGAGTGGCCAATATGGTGGGGAGGCCAAAGGTCGGTTTTTCACTGTCGTGAAACCAGTTTGCAGTCGTCCGTTCCGCCATCACTGGCAGGCTGCGCATTGGGAACCTAATTTCAATACTTTGCCTCATTATAAGCCTAGCTGTACACAACTGTACATAGCTACGTGCACCTGGCGAGCTGCACTTTTCTGGGACTTAGAGGTACGTTTGCCTAACTTGCTTTGGGCAGCACTTGTGGGTGGCACCACATCACTTTTAGGGGGGCTCACAGGCCGGTCCCTACCTGCCAGACCAGTCATGGGGCAGGTTGACTTTTCAACAGCTGCAGGGCTAAGGCTTTCTTGGGGAAGGGGGAAAATGGCCTCAGGCAAGGGAGAGGCTGCAGGACAAGGGCTGTACTGGGGAAGGAGGTTATCCCAGGGTGTGTGTGGGGTGCATGTTGATCTGTGCAAGTAGCCTCAAGAGGATGAGGGCTGAGGATGAAGTCTCCAGAGGTGACAAGGCTAGATGAAGATGTGAGGGTGTGTGAGAGAGAGAGAGAGAGAGAGTATGGTGATATGCCTTGAGTTGGCAGTGAGTGAGATGCCAGTGAATGTGTGATGGGCTTGAGTGTGTGAGTTTAGAGTGATGAGCTGGTTGCCTTACCCTGGCATCACAGATGAGATCATTCATCCTCTTTCTGCACTGGATGGCCAACCTCTTCTGTGCACTGTCCACTGCCACTGCCTCCCAAGTGGGGTGGTGAGATTGCTGAACCTCCTGAGGCAGAGCGGGGGTGGAGGACATTATGGCGGGCCTCCGAAAGGCATTCCAGTGACGGGTCACTGAACTCGTCTTGGCTTTCAACTATTCTTGGTTTTCAGGGCCACGTCTTCACTAGAGCAGTCCTGGACTGCAAACATTGAGAACTGTGTGCGTGGCTACAGTTTAGATATGGCACCCGGAGTGAGGAGATAGTGAGGTAATGACGTGTCAGGCGCTTCAGAGGCTGCCAGCCAGTGAGGAGGCGTGCTTCCTGTGGCTGCATAGTTAATGAGGCGGGAAGTGGATGATACAGTGCGAAAACCCGTCATTGCGGCCAGCAAATAAAACATTGTTTTTCACCCCCGCTATGAAACTTAGTGCCATTCAGGGACGATCCTGCCCTTGGTGTCTTCAGAAAAATTAGTTATTCAGCTTTCTATTCCTTTATCTACCCAGTGAATCAGCGGGAGCTGCAATGCTGATGTGTATCGGCCACTCCATGGGTCCGTGTGGGTCCCATTGACAGGCGGCCTCTGCCCCACAGGTATTGGAAGGTTTTTTTTTGAAAAAATATTCCCATTTTCAAAACCACTTGGAGCAGCATTTTCTCTCCCCTGCCCCACCTGCCACTTCCAAAATGGGTGAGTGTCCAAATCCCAATGTGAATGATTTGGTGGAGACCAAAGTAGTGCCCTAAGTAGCACTTGCACCAGCAAGGACCGTGGAAACAAAATGACTTCCACTGTCCCAGGATCATTTCTGACTTGTTGAGAACTTCACACATTGTTTGAACATACCGTTATAAACAATGTATAAATTTTAATTGAATTTTTTGTGTGTTAAAGGTAAAAAATGGTTTCAGCTTTGTTTATGAACCTTGGTGCCTGAATAGAGTTGTGACTAAAAGGTTTCAGGTCTTTTAGGTTTGTTTATGTATATGTCCATTTTTAATGAGACCTTACAACCCCTGAAGTGAAAGAGATGGCTTAAAAGTGGTTGAAAGTTCAGTGATCCTGGAAAAAAAAAGACACAAAGTAGAAAAGCTTTACTGTTGCCTAGCGACAGTGATCCAATGACCCAGACACAGAAAAGACAGGAAGTGAGAGGGAGGGTTAAGTGTGGGTCAGAGAGAGAAGGCAAGGATTTTATGCTCTGTGAGAAGAAAAACTAAAAGGCTAGTGGAACTGTAATTAACTGAATAATCAGTTATAAGACTTAGTAAAGTGGAGACTCAGTTTAGTGGAGGTGCTACTGGAAGTCTGAGGTTAGGTAACTCATTTGTTTGCTCTGCAGTTGAAGAAACAGTGAGTTTAGAGTGCAGTTTTGGGCGTCTTAGGGAGAGATATGAGTTGGATGAGAAGCATCACGTGAATGCTTCGGAATTCACCAGAAGAACAATGTTCGCAACTGTGCCAGTCCCAAATAGGAAGCCTTTGTGTCACTCTTTGGTAACTCTTCACTGGTTTATGTGTCCATAAAAATATTGCTGGGGTAAAGGAATATTGTGAATTTGAATTGTCTTCATGTGTTTGTATTGAGATCTTTCCAATCTTTTTGCCTTGTGTAATATAGTTTGCTTTTCTTGTTTTAATAAACATTCTATTGTTTGTATTAAAAGTCAGCAGACTCCTGTGAATTTGTTCAGTATCTTGCCTCCACAGTTTCTTAAAAAAAACATTAGGACCTATTAAGCCAGATTTCACTCTGGGATCTGACTTGTCCAGTATTAACAGCTGTTGGGAGTGTACCAATACTTCTTTCAACCTTCAGATTTTCTGTGGTATAGGAATTGTTTTTATTCCCCATTTTCTTTGACAAATTACCATTAACTTTTTTAGTATTTATAAAAATAAATTGCAAAGAACAATCAGCTATACATTCACTTTTCTTTTTAGTTCCCAGTTTGTGAAGTGCATGACCATTTTGGTTTACTAACGTTGAATGTGAGAAGAACAAAAAACAGTTTAAGAAGCTTAAGAAAAAAATACGTGAAGTCGGAAAGCACATTATTTGCATTCAAGTATTCTGTGAATGATAATTCAGCTGTAACTAAATCTATGCAAAGAAGTGCAATTTCTGACTTTTTGTCAGCTGTCAATAAATACCTACTTTGTACATTCACCAGCTCTGAAGTGAAGGCTACAAACAAATACAATTTATACAGAGATGAGAAACTAATGGCAAGACATCATCAATTGCTACCCATTGTGCCAATATACTACAAACTATCTGAAAAGAAGAGAGTATGAGAAGAGACTAACAGTGAACATAAAGGTGTCTCCAAAGGTTTTCTATTGGCATCCACAGGTGAGGTGAGAGTGACTGCCCTTGACATCAAGGCAGCACTTGACCGAGTGTGGCATCAAGGAGCCCTGGCAAAACTGGAGTCAATGGGAATCAGGGTGAAAACTCTACACTGGTTGGAGTCATACCTAGCACAAAGGAAGATGGTTGTGGGTGTTGAAGGTCAGTCATCTCAGCTCCAGGATATCACTGCAGGAGTTCCTCAGGGTAGTGTCCTCGGCCCAACCATCTTGAGCTGCTTCATCAATGACCTTCTTCTATCATAAGGTCAGAAGTGGGGCTGTTCGCTGAAGATTGAACAAAGTTCAGCACTATTCGCGAACCTTCGGATACTGAAGCAGTCCATGTCCAAATGCAGCAAGACCTGGACAACATCCAGGCTTGGGCTGACAAGTGGCAACTAACACTCATGCCACACAAGTGCCAGGCAATGACCATCTTCAACAAGAGAAAGAATCTAACCATCACCCCTTGATGTTCAATGGCATTACCATCACTGAATTCCCCACTATCAACATCCTGGGGGTTACCACTGACCAGAAACTGAACTGGACTAGCCAAAAAAATACTGTAGTTCCAACAGCAGGCCAGAGGCTAGGAATCATGTGTTGAGTAACTCACCTCTTGCCTCCCCAAAGCCTGTCCACCATCGACAAGGCATAAGTCAGGAGTATGATGGAATTCCCACACTTGCTTGGATGAGTGCAGCTCCCACAACACTCAAGAAGCTTGTCACTGTCCAGGACAAAGCAGTCCATTTGATTGGCACCACATCCACAAGCATTCACTCCCTCCACCACTGACGCACAGTAGCAGCGTGTACCGTCTACAAGATGCACTGCAGAAACTCATCAAGGCTCCTTAGACAGCACCTTCCAAACCCACGACCACTTCCGCCTAGAAGGACAAGGGCAGCAGATGGATGGGAACCCCACCACCTGGAAGTTCCCCTCCAAATCACTCACCATCCTGGCTTGGAGTTATATCACCGTTCCTTCACTGTCGCTGGGCCTAAATCCTGGAACATTCTTCCTAACAGCATTGTGGGTGTACCTACACCACATGGACCGCAGCGGTTCAAGATGGCAGCTCACCACCACTTTCTCAAGGATGACTAGGGATGGGCAATAAAGGCTGGTCCAGCCGCAAAGGCCACATCCGGTGATGAATGGAAAAAAAGGTGATAAAAAGAGTAGTGGGACTGATTAGGAACCTTAAAAGGGGATTTAGGCCTAGAGGCAAGGGGCATGGTTGAGATGCTAAATGAATATTTTGCATCTCTCTTTACCAAGAAGATGACTGCCAATGTCACAGTGAAAGAGGAGGTAGTTGAGACACAAGATAGGCTAAAATTTGATAAAGAGGAAGTATTAGATAGACTAGCTGTTCTTCAAGTTGATAGGTCACCACCACTGGATGAGATGCATCGAAGGATACTGAGGGTAGTAAGGATGAAAATTGCAGAGGCACTAACCATAATCTTCCAAACCACCTAAGATGCAGAGGTGGTGCCAGAGGACTGGAGTATTGAAAATGTTACACCCTTCTTCTAAAAAGGGTATAAGGATAAGCCCAGCAGCTACAAACCAGTCAACTTAACTTCGGTGTTGGAAAAGCTTTTATAAACAATGGCTGGATATTTCCAGCCCCATTGGCTTCAGGCGTCTTGGTGGGCCGGGGATATACAATATGACAAGAAAGCCAAAAATTGGTTTCAGGCCATCGTGAAGCCAGTTTGCAATCGTCCACCCCATCTGTCAATGGCAGGCTGCATTTCCCAGCACCGCAAGGGCTCCAGTACGGGTCAGGCCAGGATGGGGGGTGGCAAGGCAGCACAGGCTGAAAGAAATACTCAAGCCAGGGGGAGTGAGGGAAGCGGCCATGCACTTGGAAAAACTTGTCAAAAGTGAACATTCTTCCGCATCTGAGAATATTCAGCTGCAGCTCCATTGACATGCTTGGAGTGGGACCTCTGATGCTTTTCTGCCCACTCAAGCAACTCAGAAGCATGAAAGTGCCCCCAAATGCTCCAGAACTTTTCACCCCTCTGGTGCAAACTGAAAATGAATGTATGTTTTCGGGGGAAGCAGAACAATTGGCTGACTGGGCAGCTTGTAGAATCCCCTTGCAAAAGGCGGCCATGGCACAGTCACTGGTGAAGGCACTCTCAGCCCCTTGCAATGTCCTTATTAAGGTTTGGACCAATACCTCTCATGATTCCAGCTAACAGTTCAGACTTGCAGTGCAGATTTGGTGAATGCCTGTGCCTGAGCTGAGAGCACAGTGCCTGAAGTTGCCGCCAATTGGTCTAGTGGAGTGGGGAGGAGGTGGGTGTGGTTTCAGACAGCCAACAAATGCCCTACACACTGGCCATCCAAGTGATGGCTAGCAGACTCCTGCATGTGTGAAGGAGCTTTCAGACTTAGCCAAGAGAGGTTCTTATGACACGTATGCTAACACGTCTGGGTGAGCGCTGTGACGAGTCTTCAATGAGGGTGTCATCAGATTCTTCTTCTGAGGTGTCTTTGAGGCGAGGACCTGGCTCATGGACTCCCTCAACTGCTTCCCAGATGTGCCTACGAAAGCAAGGAGAGATAATTAGTGCACTGCAGGGACTGCGGAACAGGGGGACTGACTTACAGCATGGTTGTTTGATGGATGTTGCACTGCTGGTTCCTCACAAGGTTAAGCACTGCCAACCTCACCAGCAGCACAGGAACGGTTTAGATAGTTGTGGGCCAGCTGGATGACTCTATTCTCAAAGTCTACGAGGACCTTGATGTCGGGCATTCCTCCACCAGTCTATGAACTCTCCCTTTTATTGTGTGCCAGCTTGTTCTGCATGAAGACAGATGGAGAAAGTGTAAGCAGGGTGCCTGCCAGGCCAGATGAGGAGGATGTGTGGGTTGTGAGTGATGCCATGGATGGATGAGGACACAATCTGCAGGGCAGATGAAGCAGTATGTGTAAGGGTGAATGGTGATGTCCCTTGAACTGGCAGTGGGATGCCTGTGGATGTGTGATGGGTTTGAGAGTGTGAGAGTTGAGTGATGAGAAGAGTAACTTGCTCTGGCGGAACAGATGAGATCATTCATCCTCTCTTGGCACTGGGTGGCTGTCTTCTTTTGCAGAGCTTTGGCACTGACCAGCATGCCTCCCATGCTGGATTGGTAACCTTGCTGGCTGGTCTTAGTGCAAAGCGGGATTAGAAGACTTCATGGCTGGCTTCCACTGAGTCCAGTTGGCTCCCAAGGGAGGCGTTGCTGAGTTTGGGGGATGTTTCATCCCTTTAGCAGCCATAACTTCCCAGCAGCTTCCAATCCCTTAGACAGTGCTAGCTCTGTGCAGGGGTGCCCTTGAAATATGGTGCCTGGATTACTGAAGGCCTGAGGTGACGGTCGGGCGGGCAAATCAGAGGCCACCCGCTAGTGATCTGGTGTGGTTCCTGGGAATGCATTGTTAGTGAGACAGGACAAGCCTGGATTAGGACAATGCAGCATGAAAGCCTGCCATTGTAGCTGGGCAGTGAAATGTCTTTTTTCCCACCCGCTACTGCACTTTGTGCAAATCTGGGACAATTCCATGTAATAATTCTGGACAAAATGAATAGTCACTTGAGCAAATGTGGATAAAAGAAGGAGAGCCAGCACAGATTTGTTAAGGGCAAATCCTGTTTAACTAAGTTGCTGGAGTGTTTTGATGGGGTAACAGAAAAGGTTGTTTTTAATATATTTATTTGTGGGCGTGACTGGCTAGGCCAGCATTGAGTCAACCACATTGCTGTGGGTCGGGAGTCACATGTAGGCCAGAGCATTACCCTGGGTCTCTAGAATACTAGTCCAGTGACAATACCACTATGCCACCACCTTTTTTAACAGAAAGCATTGATGAGGGGAATGCAGTTGACGTGGTGCACATGGACTTCCAAACGGCATTTGAGAAAGTGCCACATAACAGGCTTGTCAGCAAAGCTTTGGAGCATGGAGAGTTTCATGCACTCCAGCAGCATGCATACAAAATTAGCTGAATAACAAGAAACGAGTATTGGTGAATGGTTGTTTTTCGGACTGGACATTAGAATGGCTTTCACAGGAGCCCGTGTTAGGATCCCTGCTTTTCTTGATGTTATTAATGACATAGGCTTGGGTGTATGTTATAGAGATTATCTTCAGGGACAACTTGTCTTACTGGAAACATTTAACTTTATTTACAAGACAGCAACAACTACACATGTGCATCAAACTCCATAACTAAAGAAGTCTCCTGTAGAGGTTCCCCGCGCTGCTAACACACTAGTTTAGACAGATCATGTGATCTTACAATACAGGATTATTCTTCAAGCTACAGTCCTACCTTTCCCAAAACTATAATTACTACATTCCTCCCCCTTTAACTTTTCATTTTGTACTTACAAAGATATATATCTCATGACATTACAATATTTACACATGTCATGAAATTACAAGTTCAGTCTTTCAGATAGTTTCCTGATCTGTTGGAAGGTCGCAGCTGCACAGCTTCAGATTCTTTTGTAGGAAACACATTCCCTCAACCGTCTTAACATCAGGTACCTCATTAGGCACTTGCAGTTCAGTGTCTTCCACTATGACAGAGCCATTGGGCATGTCAATCTTTGGTTGAGCATCTTCAACAGGAACCATTGGTTCTGTCATGGTTACAGGTGGAACCTGTTGGGGTATCTCTCTTTTATCTTAAATGATCCACATGCTTACGGTGATCTGGCCCTCCACTTCCAGGTGGTATGACAATGGTCCAGTGACTGAACTTACTTTACCAGGTAACCACTTCGGTCCTCCACCGAAATTCTTTACATTTACTCCAACAGTAAATTGTCAATCACGACTATGCAAACCATGAGTCACTTTTTTGGTTCCTTTGACTTTTCTCCACATTCCCCTCCAAATTGGGAAGTATCAGGCTTAGTCGTATCCGAAGATGGCACCTCATGGCTAATTCTGCAGGTGTTGCTCCTGTTGTAGTGTGGGGGGTTTGTTCTGCAATGAAGTAGAAAATGAGCAAGTTTGGCCTCCTGAGGGTCACCTGTTAATTTTTTCATTCCCACGTTAAAAGTTTGTACTGCTCTTTCCGCCAGTCCAATTGATGACGATAGTACAATGCAGTCTTCACATGATTGAAACCACTGAGGCTGATAAATCATTGGACCTCAGCACTTATGAATGCAATGCCATTATCCAAGACGACGACTTCTGGCAATACATGAATGGCAAAGCTCTGGTGTAGTTTTTCTATAGTATTGCCTAACGTTACTTTACCTCATAAATGTCTAACCACTTGGAATGAGCATCTATAATCAGTAGAAACATTGTTCAAAGAAAAGACTGACGTAGTCAATGTGCAATCGCACCCAGGGTCTACCAGGCCATTCCCATGGGTGTAATGGGACTTCCACCAGCAACTTTTGTAGCTGTTGACATTGCATACAGTGTTTTACCACGTTTTTAGTATCACTGTCCATCCCCGGCCACCAAAGATAACTCTGCACTATCGTCTTCATTCGGGAGATCCCTGGATGGGCACTGTGTGGCTCTGCTAAAAGTGGTTCCCTCCCCTGTGGAGGAACTACAATCCACACACCCGACAATAGTATATTATCTTGATTGCTTATCTCGTACCTTCAGTTAGACCATAAGACCATAAGACATAGGAGCAGAAGTTAGGCCATTCGGCCCATTGAGTCTGCTCCACCATTCAATCATGGCTGATAAGTTTCTCAACTCCATTCTCCCCGTAACCTTTGATCCCTTTACCAGTCAAGAACCTATCTATCTCGGTCTTAAATGCAATCAAGGACCTGGCCTCCACAGCCTTCTGTGGCAATGAATTCTAGTGATTCGCCACTCTCTGGCTAAAGTAGTTTCTCCTCATCTCTGTTCTAAAAGGTCTTCCCTTTACTCTGAGGCTGTGCCCTCGGGCCCTAGTCTCTCCTACTAACGGAAACATCTTCCCCGCATCCACTCTATCCAGGCCTTTCAGTATTCTGTAAGTTTCAATCAGGTCCCCCCTCATCCTTCTAAACTCCATCGAGTATAGACCCAAAGTCCTCAAACGTTCCTCATATGTTAAGCCTCTCATTCCTGGGATTGTTCTCATGAACCTCCTCCTGACCCTTTCCAGGGCCAGAATATCCTTCATGAGATACGGGGCCCAAAATTGCTCACAATATTCTAAATGTGGTCAGATCAGAGCCTTATAAAGCCTCAGCAGCACATCCCTGCTTTTATATTCAAGTCCTCTCGAAATAAATGCCAACATTGCATTTGCCTTCCTAACTACCGACTCAACCTGCAAGTTAACCTTTAGAGAATCCTGGACTAGGACTCCCAAGTCCCTTTGCACTCCAGATTTCTGAATTCTCTCCCCGTTTAGAAAATAGTCTATGCCTCTATTCTTCCTACCAAAGTGCATGACCTCACACTTCCCCACGTTGTATTCCATCTGCCACTTCTTTGCCCATTCTCCTAATCTGTCCAAATCCTTCTGCAGACTCCCCGCCATCTCAATACTACCTGTCCCTCCACCTATCTTTGTATCATCTGCAAACTTAGCGAGGATGCCCTCAGTTCCTTCATCTAGATGATTAATGTATAAAGTGAAAAGTTGTGGTCCCAACACTGACCCCTGCGGAACTCCACTAGTCACCGGCCGCCATCCTGAGAAGGACTCCCTTATCCCCACTCTCTGCCTCCTGCCAGACAGCCAATCTTCTATCCATGCTAGTACCTTGCCTCTAACACCGTGGCCTCTTATCTTACTGAGCAGCCTCCTGTGCAGCACCTTCTCAAAGGCCTTCTGGAAGTCCAATTAGATAACATCCATTGGCTCTCCTTTGTCTAACCTACTCGTTACCTCCTCAAAGAATTCTAACAGATTTGTCAGGCATGACCTCCCCTTGAAGCAACCATGCTGACTTTGCCCTATTTTACCATGCACTTTCAAGTATTCTGAAATCTTATCCTTAATAATGGACTCTAAAATCTTACCATCAACCAAGGTCAGGCTAATTGGTCTGTAATTTCCTGTCTTTTGCCTCACTCCCTTCTTAAACATGGGGTTATATTAGCGATTTTCCAGTCCTCTGGGACCCTCCCTGACTTGAGTGATTCCCGAAAGATCACCACTAACGTCCCCACTATCTCTTCAGCTATCTCCATCAGAACTCTGGGGGTATAATCCATCTGGTCCAGGTGATTTACCCACCTTCAGACCTTTCAATTTTCCTAGCACCTTCTCCTTGGTAATGGCCACCATACTCACCTCTGCCCCCCGACTCTCTTGAACTTTGGGGATGTTACTCGTGTCTTCCACCATGAAGACTGACGCAAAGTACTTATTCCGTTCCTCCGCCATTTCTTTGTTCCCCACTACTACTTCTCCAGCGTCATTTTCCAGAGGCCCAATGTCCACTTTCTCCCCTCTTTGTATATCTAAAAAAAACTCTTGCAATCTTCTTTCATATTACTGGCTAGTTTACCCTCATATTTAATCATCTCCCTCCTTATTTCTTTTTTACTTGTCCTCTGTTGGTCTTTGTAGGCTTCCCAATCCCCTGGTTTCCCACTGCTCTTCGCCGCATTGTATGCTGTCTCTTTAGCTTTTATGCTGTCCCTGACTTCCCTTGTCAGCCATGGTTGCCTCGTCCTCCCTTTAGTATGCTTCTTCTTCCTAGGGATGAATTTTTGCTGTGTCTCCCAAATTACTCCCAGAAACTCCTGCCATTGCTGTTCCACTGTCTTTCCTGCCAGGCTCATCTCCCAGTCAATTCTGGCCAGCTCCTCCCTCATGCCTCTGTAGTTGCCTTTATTCAACTGTAATGCCGTTACCTCTGATTCCACCTTTTTCCTCTCAAATTGCAGGGTAAATTCTATCATAATACAGTCACTTCCTCGTAAGGGTTCCTTCACCTTAATCTCCCTTATCAAATCTGTCTCATTACACATCACTAAATCTAGAATTGTCTGTTCCCTAGTGGGCTCCACCACAAGCTGCGCCAAAAAGCCATCTCGTAGACATTCCACAAATTCCTTTTCTTGGGATCCACTACCAACCTGATTTTCCCAGTCTACCTGCATATTGAAATCCCCCATGATCACTGTAACCTTGCCTTTCTTACACGCCTTTTCTATCTCCTAGTGTATCTTGTGCCCCACATCCTGACTACTGTTCGGAGGCCTGTACATAACTCCCATTATGGTTTTTTTTACCTTTGCGATACCTCAACTCTACCCACACAGGTTCTACATCATCTGACCCTACGTCATTTCTTGCTGTTGATTTAATTTCATTTCTTACCAACAAAGAAACCCCATCCCCTCTGCCAACCTGCATATTTTTTTGATAGGATGTATATCCTTGGATATTTGGCTCCCAGTCCTGATCCCCTTGCAACCATGTCTCCGTGATGCCCACCACATCATATCTGCCAATTTCAATCTGCGCCACAAGCTCATTTACCTTATTTCGTTTACTGCGTGCATTCAGATACAACACCTTCAGTCCTGTATTTCCCATCCCCTTTCTCATTGTCATCCCTTTATCTGATGTGCTTGAAGTTAAATTCCTAGCCCTTTCCAAATACTCTGTCCTATTTTGTGTTCTGGAGACTTTAATAGCCTCTCCTGGGTTCTCCTTTCTTTTCAGTTTTTTCATAATTTTCCATGAAGTTGAATCCACCCCCCCTCATGCTAACCTGCTGCTTTGTTTCCCATTAGTCATACTTCTTGGAGTTTTACTCTTCCCTCCCCCCATGTTTCTAGTTTAAAGTCCTGTTGACCATCCTATTTACCCTTTTCACTAGAACATTGGTCCCAGATTGGTTCAGGTGGAGACCGTCCCGACGGTACAGATCCCTCCTGTTCCAATACTGATGCCAGTGCCCCACGAAATGGAACCCCTCTTTCTCACAGCACTCCTTTAGCCACGTGTTTACTTCCTTTATTCTCATGTCCCAATGCCAATTTGCACGTGGCTCGGGTAGTAATCCGGAGATTATAAACCTTGAGGACCTGTTCTTTAATTTAGTTCCTTGAAGAACAGCTTCAGTTCATCAGAGACTGGATCCTGGAACCAACCATGTAACATGTGGTCTCTCACTCAAGACAGGACTGGATCATGATTTGTCCTATTTCTTATCTGTCTGGCACAGACTGGTGAGGAATCTAGAAAATTCCTCACTAATACAAGTTCCTGTGGAACTGGGGCATGTTCGTCATTCTCTTGTAAAGGCAGGTGACTCAGGGTATTGGCATTTGTTGTATGAATTCCTGGTCTACGTACAAAGATGTATTCATATACTGCCAAATTTAGGGCCCATCTTTGTATTGTTGCTTTGAGAGGTAGAGTCTTTTCCTCGCTAAACAGACCCAAAAGTGCTTTGTGGTCTGATACTACTGTGAAATGTCGCCCGTGTGTGTATTGGTGGAACTTTTTACACCAAAAATAATTGACAGACCTTCCTTTTCAATCTGAGAATATCCTTTTTCGGCTGTGGTAAGTGTCCTGAATAAGTAACCTACTGGCCTCTCTGTGCTGTCATCCATTTTATAAGATAGTAGCACATTGCAGGTTAGCACCAATTCCTTCATCTGATCACAATGCACTAACAAATCGAAAGAGTGTTAGAGCTGCTTTATTTTCATGAAGGCTTCTTTTTGGGGTGCCTCCCAAAGCCAACACTGTTTTTTTCTTAGCAGTGAATGCAGAGGGGCCAGAACTGTGGATAATTTTGGTAAAAATTGCCCATAATAATTGACCATCCCTAAAAATGATTTAAGTTCAGAGGTTTTTTGGGTGCAGGTGCCTCTCTTATTGCTTTAACCTTCTCTTCAACCGGGTGTAACCACTGAGCATCTACCCGGTGGCCCAAATAGATGATGTCATTTGCTTGAAAAGCACATTTTTCCTTCTTCAGGTGCAATCTTTGTAAAAATCGTTTCAGCACTTCCAGTACATCGTCCAGGTAGATCACAACCTGAGGTAGTCCCTGCAGTAAGCTCTCCATCGTCCTCTGAAAAATGGCTTGGGCTGATGAAACACTGAAGGGCAGGCGTGTATATTGCTATAACCCTTTGTAGGTATTTATGGTGATGAGACGCCGGGAGGTGTCATCCACTCCAAATGCTGATATGCGTGACTCATGTGAAGCTTGATGTACGTTGTCCCTCCTGCTAGTTTGGCATATAGGTCTTCAGTTTTGGGAATAGGGCACCTGTCTAGTTTGGCTGCTCTGTTGGCTGTTAGTTTATAGTCCCCACAGATCCAGACAGTCTGGTCGGATTTAAGGACAGGAACGATGGGCACTGCCCACCCTGAGAACTGAACCGTTTTTATGACACCCAGCCTCTCTAGCTGGGTCGGTTCAGCGTCAACCTTCTCTCTCTGGGTGTATTTCACTGGTCTTGCTTTCAAAAAGCAAGGGGTTACTTTTGGATGCATGTAAATCTTGGCCTGTAGGTCTTGGATTTTCCCCAGTTCATCCCCAAAGATGGTGTCATTTTTTTTTAGCAGCTCTGGTAGTCCACCTGCTCTCAACTGGAAGATTTTGGACCAGCTTAATGTAAGCTCCTTTAACCAATCACACCCTTGAAGACTTGGCCCTTCACCTCCTACCACCATCACTGGCAGCTGTGCGGATTGGTGTCTATAATGAACAGTTGCTCTGGTGGTACCTTTCACTTGGATTTCTTCGCCAATGCTTGTTTTTAACTTGGCAGATATTTGTTCCAAATGTAATTGTTGATCACCTTTATTTAAATATCTGAACGTATGTTCTCCTATTACAGTGGTAGAAGCTCCCGCGTCTACTTCCATTTTTAATGGTTTACCATTCACTTGCACTGTAACAAATATTGGCTCTGTCTTACCCACATTCATGTTGAATAATGAATAAATGTCTAAATTTGTTGTTTCAGGCTCTTCTATAGACTTCAAAGGACTTTGTTTGTTGTTTGGAAACCTGTTTAAATCTTGTTTTGCACTGTCTCATTGTGCCCACTTCTGTGACAAAAATAACATTCTATGTTTTTATATTGGCAATCACTAGAAGACTGATTGTTTCCATTTGCTGAAAGTTAATTTTCAATTTAGTTGCTAAGCTGTTTCCTCTCATTTTTTGATTAGCGGGGGCTGTTTTCCCGCTTCGCGGCAGATTCCCGGCTTTTTACGCCACTTTCGGCTGGCTGTTCCCACTCGATTTGGAGCACAGTGCCAGTTTGCACCCCTTGAATTGCTTGTGAACCCCTTACAGCGCTATTTCTAATGCTTTCTTAAAATCAAGATTTACTTCAGCCAGCAACCTTCACTGAATAGCATCCTCTGGCATGCCACACACTAAATGACCTCTGGCGTGTCATTCAGGGTTTCACCGAGATCACAATATTCTGTTAGTTGTTTTAATATTATCATGTAGGTAACAATTGTCCGCCCCAGGGCTCTATTCCGTGGAATGAACCTGAACCCCTGCACTGTGATTAAGGGCTTGAGTTGAAAATGTCCCTTAACAAGGTCTACTAATTCATTGAAAGTCTTTGAATCTGGGGCATTGGGGGCCATCAAGCTTCAAATCAAACTGTAGGTCTTGCTCCCACAAACCCCCAGGAGAATAGCTCTCCTCTTTTCCTCCCCTGTGATTTTGTTTGCTTGGAAGAACGCAAGACATTCTATATATTGAGACCAATCATCTGTTGCTGGCTCAAAGGGATCAATTCTGCCTTAAGTGTGGCATTTCCGATGAGTATATCTTCCTTTATTTTTAACAACCTTAGATATTCACAATCGCTGGGCGAGGTATAGCACCGAATCTAATTTATCCTCGTCGCCAGTTTTTTATAGAGCTGATTGTCAGACAACTTTTCTTTTGGAAACATCTAACTTTATTTACAAGACAGCAGTAGCAACTACATGTGTGCATCAAACTCCATAACTAAAGAAGAATCCCCTGTAGAGATTCCCTGTGCTGTTAACACATTGGTTTACACAGATCATGTGATCTTACAACAAGATTATTCTTAAAGCTACAGTCCTGCATTGCCCAAAACTATAATTACTACAGTGTACAAGGTACAATTTCAAAATTTGCAGATGATACAAAACTTTGAAGCATTGTGAACTGTGATGAAGATAGTGGTAAACTTCAAGTGGACATGGATTGGTTGGTGGAATGCGCAGACAAATGGCAAGTGAAATTTAGTGTGAGGTGATTAATTTTGGTGGGAAGGGCAAGGAGAGGCAGTGTAAAATAAAGGGTACAGTTCTAAAGAGAGTGTAGGAGCAGACGGACTTGTGAGTTTATGTTTACAAATTGTCGAAGGTGGCAGGACAGATTAAGAAAATAGTTAATAAAGCATACAGGATTCTGGGCTCTATAAATAGGGACATAGAGTACAAAAGCAAGGAAATTATGATAAATATGTGTAAAATGCTTGTTCGGCCTCAACTGGAATATTTTGTCATGTTCTGGGAACCACACTTTTGGAAAGATGTGAGCTTTAGAGAAGGTACAGAATTGATTTAGGAGCATGGTTCCAGGGACGAGGAACTTCAGCTGTGTGGAATGATTGGAGAAGCTGGGCTTGTCCTCCTTGGAGAAGAAAAGATTAAGAGGAGGTTTGATTGAGGTGGTCAAAATGATAAAGGGTCTGGAGAGTAGCTAAGAGGAAACTTTTTCTGTTAGTGGAAGGATTGAGTACCAAAGGGCATGGTTTTAAGGTGATTAATGAAGCAACGGCAACGTGAGAAAAACCTTCCTAATGCAGCAAGTGATTAGGATCTGGAATGCACTGCCTAAGAGTATGGTGAAGGCAGAATCAATCAAGGCCTTTAAAAGAGATCTGCATAATTAACTGGAAAGAAAAAAATGTAGGACTACAGGACAAAGACGGGAGATTAGGAGTAGGTGAGATACTGCTACAGAGAGATACAGCGGGCTGAATGGTGGTCTTCTGTAACCATTCTACAATTATATTAGGGTGTTTGTTGGACTGTAAAACATGCTTAAACCTGCAAACATCCTGCATTCAGAACCAGGATACTCAGTTGTTTCAGAAAGATTTTAAAATCCTATGCAGTGTTTTACATAGTGTTTATGGTAGGATCTTTTTCAGCCTCCAATGACAGCCAGCAGAATTGTTCCTTTAAACTTCTACATGGAGTAAAACAGGGAATTGGTCAGCTATCAAGGTGCAAATTGAGGTCACTCATTTGTAGTATGCAATTATGAATGGAAACAAAAATACATCTGTAAAATAGAAAATTACTGTGAGACACTTCACAAAGTACAGAAGAAATGTAAAATAATTCAACAAGCGAACACTGCCATTTAAAGCTGATATGTAAATCATATGAGCACAGAGGAATTCTAAAATAATATTGTATGAAAATATTTCAACAAGACTTTAGGTGTTCAGTTGTACAGTTGCACCTGCAATCTGGAGATGCATGCAGTCAGATTCTGAATTGTATCTGGGGTATTGCTATTCATTATGCTGGTATGAGTATTATGATACTAATGCAGTATTTTGTTTTCTAGACTTGTCTTAGGCATCCAGACTGTGAATCAGCAAGAATAAATAAGGGTGGCGTTTTCCATCGCATGAGGTTGGCTTTAGATCAGGTGATAGAGATTGTCACGGATTCAAGACAAAATGGTGAAAATGAAATCCATCCCACCAGTATCTATGCTGACATCAAAGAATTTAAAGTAAGAAAGGGGGAATAAGTTAATTGGAAATTAAATTTTGCAGGTCTGTTATTTCAACTACATATACCAAAGCTCTACCAGTGTAAAGATTTCTGATGCTGATCTTACCAGTTAAATACTTAACATATTTATATGGATTTATTCTGTGCACTGTTTTCACCAGGCGTAAATGCACTCTTTGTAAAGGGGTTGAACGCTCCCATCAAATAGCAGACCGTTGAATGTACTGTGAGCACGTGAAGCATTGCTGGCTCAAATCTTCTGACATGGGGAGAGGCCGCCAATGCAACTTAATGCACTAACATGCATCAGGACCT
Organism: Carcharodon carcharias; assembly: GCF_017639515.1. Classification (NCBI taxonomy): domain Eukaryota; kingdom Metazoa; phylum Chordata; class Chondrichthyes; order Lamniformes; family Lamnidae; genus Carcharodon; species Carcharodon carcharias. The sequence goes on along the minus strand of NC_054469.1, from coordinate 77,233,019 downwards.
TGAGGAAGTCCCAACATACATCCGCGGTACTTAACGGGGAAGTTTAAACTCCTGTTTGGGGCTTTTCCCCTGCCCAGGTCGCATCATGATTCCTGCATTAGTGGGATCAGATGACCAGAACCAGAGAGACTTCGTCTGTTAATTACAGGGGCTTGTGCTATACTTACCCTAGCTTTTACACAGATTTACTTAGAGATTTTCTAGCAGGTAGAAAGCCAGTGTAATACCAAGTAAATCAACTTTAGCCTCAAAGCAAAACAGCACCCTTGGTGATGTTGACGCCCACTGCCCCCACACCTCCCTCATTCCATCCCCCCTGCCCCTGCAATGTTCACCTGCCCCTTTCCTGGCACCGTTCACTCTTGCCTTTCCTGGACAATGTTCAGCCCCTCCCCCCTACCTCCCCCACCTCCCCGCCCCCCCTTGTTGCTGCACAATGCCCACCCCCTCCTGCATCCCCTCTCCTGATTCAACTTCCGGCATCCCTGGCTCCTGTACAGCTGATGTCAGAAGAATGAGCATTGTTGGGGAGTGAGGGTGGTGGGCTAGGGAAGGTTGAGCATTTTCATGTGGTGAGTGGGGCTGAACATTGTTAAAGGGTAATGGGGGGGAGGGGTAAACACTGTCGGGGGTGAGGGAGAGGCAAACACTGGGGGTGAGGGGCGAGGGAGGGGGCAAACACTGTATTGGGGTGAGTGGCGAGGGAGGGGAGCAAACCATGTCGGGGGGAGATGAGGGAGGGGAGCAAACACTGTCGGGAGGATGAAGGAAGGGAGCGAATGCTGTCGGGGGTGAGGGAGGGGAGCGATCACTGCCGGGGGTGAGGGAGGGGAGCGAACACTGTCGGGGGTGAGGAAGGGGAATGAACACTGTCGGGGGATGAGGAAGGGGAGCAAAAACTGTCGGAGGTGAGGAAGGCGAGCAAAAACTGTCGGGGGTGAGGAAGGGGAGCAAAAACTGCCAGAGGTGAGGGAGGGGAACAGAAACTGCTGGAGGTGAGGGAGTGGAGCGAACGCTGTCAGGTTGAGGGAGGGGCAGCAGCAAGAGGAGGAAACACTGTTTGGGGTGAGGATGGGGAGCAAACACTGTTTGGGGTGAGGGTGGGGAGCGAACACTGTCAGGATTGAGGGGGGGTGAATGTCGGTGGGTGAGCACTGTCAATGAGGGGGAGGTTGTGCTGCCTTGGGGCTGACAGCTCCATTTAAAGCCATGTAAGTCAATGAGCTGAAGACAGACCCTAAGAGGTATCTCTTCAGTTAATGACAAGAAAAGGTGGCATGGCTGGAATTCTGCTCAACAGTTGGCCTCCTGACTATGTTCATCTCTGTATCCCTGCTGGAGCCAGCATCAGAAGGTGCAAGGACTGCAGCATAAAAATGGTAAGTGGGCAGATTAACTCGCAGTTGGCATTTGCCGGTTACCCTCTGATACTGACCTGAAGATCTGGGCCAATATGTTTTATCCTTTTTTGCCCAAAATTAATTTAAATAGTTAAAACATGAAATCTGCCACAGTTCTGTTTTGAACATTGCTGTACTAACAGATCTGATCGGTTAAGCTAATGCTCTGCATTTATAAATAGCTCTTAATGTGTGGTTTGCTTTGCGGTAAAATCTGCAAACACTGATTCATGACAGCATGTGGGTACCTCAGAGAAAGGCTTAGCTAATTGCTGCTTGTATTGCTTGGGGAGGTGGTACAATAGTACATACTGATCAGAAATGCAACCTAGAACTTTTTTATCAACCATCAATCCTGTATTTAAATCTTGATTTGAAGCCATTTTCCAAACACATGATGCAACAGGTGGTGAGCATGCAGCAATTTAAAATATTGTGTCATCAAGAATAGAAATAATCACATTACATATCACAAAAAAGCAAAATTGGAGCATTTATATTCTTACTATTTATTAATTTTGCAGCTTTAAGTGGGACGTTCACCTAATATTGCTACCGAGAGTATGATATAGTCTGCTGGGCAATGAAAAGGAACAGCGGATAAAATGTATATACAAATTAGAGAGATAGCATTAACAATAAATTCATAATTGTAGGAGATTTTAATGATTTGGAAATACACTGTGAAAGGGGATAGAGTAATGTTTATTTTACCAGACCAGTAATCCAGAGTTCTTGACAAGTATCCAGAGAAGTTGGGTTCAAATCTCACCATTGGGTGTTTGAGAATTTGAATTCAAGTTTAAAATAAAGTGGAAATATATGGACAGAGGTGATTGTCTGAAACAGAGGAAATTTTAACAAGATTAAATGGAAAGACAAATTGAGGAAGAGAGCTCTTGATCAGCAAATATGCGGGCAGAAGATGGAATATTCCGTTATGGGGAACAAATGTGTAACTAAGGCTGTGTGTTTAGGGAGATTAGATTAATTTTGCAACTTAAAACATTTTGCATTCCAGGAAAAATAATTATATAGAAAGCTGGCACAGATATAAAACACAGTTGACAACACAGAAATATAGGAACAGTAGACTATTCAGTCCTTTAAACCTTCCTCCTCCATTCAGTTAGATCGTGGCTGATCTATACATCAGCAACTCCATTTATCCAATTTTGCTTCATAGCCTTTGATATCCTTACCCAGCAAAATTCCAACTATCCCAGCCTTGAAAGGTCCAATTGTTCCTGCAATCACAGTGTTTTTGGGGGAGAAAATTCCAGATTTCCAGTACCTTGTGTGAACAAAGTGCCTTCTGACTTAACCTCTTAACTGGACCAGCACTAATTTTAAGATCATATTCCCTCATAAGGTAAAATTAAGGTAGATTAAGAGTCAGCTTGAGAAAATTTAGGAAAAGAAATACATGAGGGGCAAAAAATAGGTTTTCATATAGATACATAGCAATTAGAAGATAGCCCAGGCAGAGTGAAGCCACTAAAATAGATAGAACAGTGGAGCATGAGGAAATGATAGCGATAATAATGACTTCAACAAGTACTTTGCCTCAGTTTTCACAGAGGGGTGGATTTGAGTTTGTGGAACCCACAGAGGTAAGCATAAAATAGCCAGTGAAGGTTGTTATTAAAATTATGTGAAAGAAGTGACTCACATTTAAGATGGATAAGTTATTGGAACTTGATTATAAATAAGAACAGAAAATGCTGGAAATACTCAGCAGATGCAGGCAGTATCTGTGGAGAGAGAAACAAAGTTAACGTTTCAGGTTGGTGACCTAGAGATGATAAGATGGTTAGTCTTTCTTCCACTGTTGGTTAATTGCCATTTGTTGGTTTTCCTTTGGGCAATCCAAGTGTGACTATATTTGGGGTGCACAGAGAAAATGTCCAGAGACCAATTATGTCAGGTCTGTTTCCCAAGTGCACTTTATCATGACTTTGTTATATAAAAATGGAGACCTGCCTCCTTGTGCATGCAAGTGGTGCTTTTAAAACAAGAGGCATTCAAGATAATGAAGGACTATGATAAACTGCCTACTAATGGATCGTTTCTGTTGGCCGTGAAGTGTGTAAGTCACAAGTTTACAAAAGTCAGGAAAAGGAATTAAGGGGGAAGAAAATTATACAGTGAGTGGTTGGAGTATGGAATTGTTTACCTCAAATCATTGTTTAAGCTTTTTAAAATAAGGAATAAACTGTTTGAAAAAGAATTTGACCTAGATTTTTTTGAATTGCTTTGGGGGAGTGAGCAGGAGAGTAGGATTAGATTAACTGAGTCATGGAGAAAAACAATAGCATTCACTTCATGGGCTGAACACTGTGTTCCTGCGCTGTAGCAGTCCAAGATTCAAATATGAGAGATGCTGATGGTTTAGTTTTGTAACTGAATTCTGACTAATAGTGAGCTAATAGGCCAAAAGAGAAGCAATTGCTATCATTTTCAAACCAGTGTATTATGTACATTGTGACTTATTTTTAAAGTGCATTGCAGCTAGGTGAGGAAATATACAAGAAATGCAATTATTCTTACTGAATTTTATATACTGGTGGGTTATGGGAGTTACCACTTCTCAAACAATTTTGATGAACAATCTCATGACATAAACTGGGTAGCTAGGCATGGAATCAGTAATTCTCAAAAGAGCACCTCTCAATTAAATTCATATAGATCTTTTACATTTCCCACATCAGTTATCTTTATAGCTTTTTTGAATGAAACTGCTAATTTAATGCCAAATTATCAGCAGTTTAACGGGTGAGTCTATATTCACAAAGCACGAAGTTGAAATTGTCCAAACCTATTTATATAAAACCCATTTATGTAGAGACCTCTCAGCAATTGAGAGAAGAGGCATTCATTAATCTATCAACCTAGGCTGGATTGGATTTCTGGTCATGCAAGGATAGTGGGCCAAACAATTGTCCCAGCCAATTTCCAGAAAACTTAATTCTGTTGCTTATTTTATACATATTTTAATTAAGTGTAGAATGCAACATTATTGTTACTTATCATGGGGAGCTTGCAGCATAGTATATTTGGTATATTAAGATGCTGGCTGCAAAATGAAAGATTTGTGTTTTCCGTTAATATTCCCACTGAGCGATTGTCTATTTTAGTCAGATCATTCTTGCAAAATTGTCAAATGGCAATGAAACAGTTAAAAATGAGAAAAAGTAAGTTGGATGTGGTCTGTTAATGGATGGAGGGGATTGAGACACGTTATTACTTCATGCCCAATGGAAATGATGCAGGCAGCACGCAAACTTTGTGCTACCTGCTCATCTCCATGATTGCGGTGTGCAGCTCAGTGCCACATGTGCTGATCGCAAGTTGCACATTTGGCAGAGGGATGGAAAGGTGAGTCATTGTGCAGCAACAGTAATGTGGGAGTTTTCAGGGAGCCTAATGAATGGCTCATGGAAAGCCCATCCAGAGGAATGATCTATTGGCTGCTCCTCTTCTACCCTTTTCTCCATTATTTCCTTCTTCCGAGCTGCTTACCAAAGGTGTGTTGGCAAGCACTGCACCCCATGATTGGCAGGTTGTGTAGAACACAGCACTCCATTAGAAATTTGGAGACAAGTTGAAGGCTGGATTAGAGGGCTCTCCACCACCCCTCCCCACCTGAGCAGTCCAGGGAGTCGAAGCATTGTTTGAGAATGTTACTGGTTTGCTCCCAGGTCGCAGCATGGCTTTTGTTGTATGAGTGCTGTCCTTGTGTGGTCAAGTGACAGAGGGGAGTCATGAGATACGTAGAATGGGTAGCCCTTGTCACCAAGCAGCACCCTTGGGTTTGTCATGGTGGTTAGAAGATGGTAGGAATAGCTGACTGGTGCATGATGAAAGCATCATGGTGTTGCCAGGGAATCGGGCATTCATGGACATGATGCTCTGTGCATGATCACACGCTAGCTGCGTGCTTGGGGAATGGAACGCATTACCATTTGGGTCCATCAACCTGTTGAGATCGGAATCTCTCAGAACCATGTGCATGGAGTCACTGGTTCCCTGCACCATTGTGAATCCCGCTACCCTGTTCAAGTCACTTACCCACTCCTCCAACATCTCTCTGCGTACAGTGATATACTTCAGTGACCTCCCTGATGCTGTGAGACACCATGAACTGTCACCAGCTCCAGGTTGGGGGTTTCCTGAGGTGCAGAAATTGAAGATAACAGTGACCATCCCTGTGTTACAACACTGACTATATTTGAAAATCCTTCATTGGCTGTAAAGCATTTTGGGACATCCGGTGGTCATGAATGGCGCTATATAAATGCATGTCCTATTTTTGGTGGCCACTAACAGTGCTGTGATTACCTTGCCCTGGTGAATCGTAGCTGCCTCAAATACCGAGGGGGAGATAGGAGACGTGCTCTCTGAAGATCCTAGGTGGGAACAGGGTCTTCTCTGCCCTCTGTGCACTGCTTAGCCTCTCTGCTGTCTGTATTCCATCCTCATGTTGTGTTGCAGTCCAAGAGGGACTGCCACTAGAGACCCCAAGACTGGGAGCAAGCTTTCTACTTAGTCTTTCAAAATTCACTCAACTCCTTGCAAAGGACCAGCACCACTCCCTACATACTCCCACAAATTGTAAGAGTTCCTGAAACAAAACAGCACTCAGTACTTGCATTAACCCTGCAGGATAGTCAAAAACACCTCACCAGAAAGCCCCATGCTGATACTTTTAAATACACTCATGCAGCCAAACATGCGTTCAAATGTACATGTTTGAGGAGTTGTTAGCAGGACCCAAAATAAAATCAGAAAATGCTGGAAAAACTCAGGTCTGACAGCATCTGCAGGGAGAGAAACAAGAGTTAATGTTTTGAGTCCAGTATGACACTTCCTCAGAACTGCTTTTGCTTTTATGTTAACAAGGCCTTCCAGGTCCAAAATGGCAGGTCTAGTGCCAAAATAACATTGAACACTGACTGATGCCATTTTTTAATCTCCTCTGGGCTTCTGTGAAATCAGTAGCACGAAAAAGCCCGATTTCACAGCCAAGCTTTTTTCTTAACTAACCTTTGTCTTACACCTCTTTATCAGCAGTGTAAATAATACATTGACAGGAAACATAATTAAAAAGAACAGGATAAATAATTGACAACAGTGAAGGTAAATAAGTAAGCCTGGATGATTATTGAGATACTAGAAGAAGCTTTGATAGGCGCACTGGCTGAGATTCCATTGAATTCTTACTAGCCGAAGCCACTTGCTGCTGAGTTGCCATTGAATATGACAGATTCAATGTTTTCTGTGAATTATTTGACATAAGATAATTGTATAAAGCTCCAATTAAAAGTTCTGTCCGTTTAAAATTTGATATCGCTTTTCTGCTAATTCAGATGAAGGTTGAAGGCTTACGAGACAACTTACATGGAATTTCCAAGGAAAACCTCATGACAATGCTTGAGTTAATCCTGGAACATACAGAAGACTTCACAGATTCTGCATACACAAGCCATGAGCACCGAGAGCGTATTTTAGAACTATCCCGGCAGGCCAGATTAGAACTGGAGCAGCTGGTTACAGTATGGAAACAAGCAGTAAGATTTGATTTGTTTACGTATAAAGTTGGAATGTTTTTAAATATAATTTATTCTTAAATGTAATTAATTATTTTATATGTCAATAACTTTCATAAGGTGCATTGATTAATACACAGAGTACTCTGTGGAGGTTTTGGGTACCCCATTACAGAAAAGACATGAAAACTTAAAAGTCTAGATTCAACAGGATGATGATGGAAAGGAAACTTTAGTTATGAAGAGAGACCTTGAGACACAGTTTCCAGTGGAGTAGCAAAGACTAAGGCCGGAATTTTCTGGTTCTGTTGACGTCGGTCATCATGGCAGCCAATGGGGGTGAGGAACAATATGGTGAGAAGGCCAAAAATTGGTATTATGCTGTCATGAAAACATTTTGTGATTGTCCACTCCACCCTTCAATGGTGGGCCACGTTTCCTGCCACTGTACATCGGGTGGTGTGGAGGGGGGGGGGGGTGCGGGTGGTGGGTTAGAGAGGTGAGGGAAGGAGCCACACACTTGGAAAAGCTTGTCAAAAATGAGCATTCTTCCACAGCTAAGAGCATTCAGCTGCAGCTCCATTGACATGCTTGGAGTCAGGCCTCTGAAGCCCACATAAGCAGCGCACAAGCATGAAAGTGCCCCCAAATGCTCTAGAACTTTTCACTCCTTAGGCGCAGACTGCAAATTGCAGCAGAACAATTGGCCAACTGGGCAAGCTGTCATTGGTGGAGGTGCTCACAGCCCCTTGCGATGTCTTTATTAAGTATCCATTATAGTTCAAGCTAATAGCACAGCTTTGCAGTGCAGGTTAGGAGAATGTGTTATGATCCCAGCTGATGTTACTACTGGACAAGCCAAATCCCTGGGTGGTACCCAGCTTGATAGATCCTAACTTCTGTTTTTTGTTCAGTAGCCATCTCCAGAAACATGGTTACAGAAGAGTCACAGGAGTCGGCTGATGAACTTTTAACAAAAGAATAAAACATTTATTAAACAATAAAAGATGAACTATATTACAATATTCATTTATGTGCAACTATACATTTACTGAAAAATACAGCTTTGTAAGAATAGCACAAGCTACAAAAGCTATCTTATACTCTCATGTTCACAGTAAGTACCCAATCCATGTAAACCAACAGGTGACCTGTGGTCAGACACACCATACTCTGAAACCAAGTGACAGATGCCACCCCAAACAGATGCTATGGACCTGTCATCAACACCCCCCAGGCTCTTGTCACACAGTTAGCCAACTGGCCTCACTGAACTCCATCTTTCACATGAGGGTTTCCAATCTCCACTCTCAAAGACCCACTTTGGAATCTTCTCCCAAACGACTCTTCCTCTCGGATGCCTTCCACAAGGGTCCACCTCCAGGATTTTGATCCCTCCTTCCGATCTTCCTCTCCCCTGGATCGCCAAGTGCATTCAAGCTCCCTTCCATGCACTCTCTGTCAGATACTCAGCTGTTCCAAAGGAACACCACTGCTTCACATGCCCATAGTAAAATGTTACAAACCTTTGACTGTCTCCTTGGATTTTCTGTCTTCTCACAATCCTATTTTGCTTTAAGTCTGCATCCTGCAGCTTTCTTCTTCTTTTGTTCCTCACTCTTAACTTCACTTAATAGGAGCTCTTCCTTTGACTAGAAGGTCTTCTTGGGACTTTCTTTTTTTGTCCCACTCACTGGTTTCTGGGACCTTCTCCTGTACTTAAGGGAAATCTGCTTTCTGCAGCTTCCTCTCCTATCCAGCTCCTTCTGGCTCCTGGTTTCAACTAAACTCAGAAACTACTTTTCTGTTTTTCTCTGTCTCTGTGGGTCCCCCTCTCTGGTCCCCTGTTGTGTTTGTTTTAACTTCCATTCAAGAGTCATAAAACCTCATTAGAAAGTGAAACCAAAACTCAAGTTCCTCTCTTTCTTAACACACAAATGAAATACAAACTAAACTTAAACTCAAAGCTAAAACTCATTCCTAACACCCACAAATACAAATATAACTTAGTAAAGCTATCTCTAGTTCCTAACAAATGCCTGCGCCTGAGCTGAGAGCACAGCATGCAGCCCAACAGCGGAAGCTCCTGCCAATCGGTCAAGTAGAGTGGGGCGGAGGTGGGTGGAGTTTCAGACAACCAATGAGCGCTCTACACACTGGCCATCCAAGTGGTGGCCAGCACTCTCCTGCATGCATGAAGGGGCCCTCACACTTAACCAAGAGAGGTTCTTAGTACAACCATGCTAACCCACGAGTCTCTCTCTTTGATCCTGCAGCAGGAGAACATCAGGATCATGGAGTCTGGTGATTTAGCGATATGCCTCATGGCTTACAGAGACCAGAGAAGAAGAAGAGAGCGGTGGAGGCACCTGGTTCGGCAAAGGGAGGAGCATCCCCCTCAAGATGAAGGGGCAGCAGGGCCTGCTGCACACACAGTTGAAGATCACAGTGAGCCGTCACTTGTAGGTGCCTCACTGGAACCTGGTTCTATAGACAGCACCTTTCATTCCTGCAGATGACTGAGAACCAGTGTCACCGAAGACTGCATGTCTAGAGAACTAGTCGGTCACATATGCCACCTGCTGCAGGACTGGGCACTAGTGGCCATGGAAGCGACCGCAGCACTCAATTTTTACACCAATGGCTCCTTCCAGGGCAGCACAGGTGATCTGTGCAGAATCTCACAAGCCTCCACACCCCTCTCAAGTTGACACTGTTGGAGGCCAACTATGGTGTCATCGATGGAGTTCAGCACGCGCAACAGCGCAAAACCAATATCCTGGACCACGGTCTCTATGGCAGCTGCCATCCTACCAGTGTTGACCTCAGTCTGTTGGCATGCCGGTGCTATCACCTCAGACTGAAGGCGGACGGACTCTTCCATCGTGCCTTGCGATCTGAGGAGTACAGCGGATATCCCTTCCTGATGTTCCCAATCTTGCCTTTGCAGCTCCAACAACTGAGGTATGACCGAATCCAGAGGCTCCTCAACTGACTCGGACTCAGCAGATTTCTGGCCTCCAGCAATCCTGTGAAGGCTGGAAACCTGGAAAGCCCCTGCCACCGCCTGCTGTGGATCAGACAGTGCGATGTCCTCATGAGATTGTGATCCCGAGGCCACTCTAGAACTAGGTCCCATTAGGTGTGTGTCCCTGCGCTGGTGGAGGAAGTGGGTAAGCGCTATCGCAGGTCTTCAATTAGGGTGTCATCAGATTATCCTTCTCAGGTGTCTTTGGGGCTTGAGTTGAGGCTCATGGACCCCATTGGCTGCTTCCCAGATGTGCCTGCGAAAGCAAAGAGAGATAATTAGTGCATGGCAGAGGCTGCAGAACAGGAGGACTCACTCACAGCATGGTTGTCTGATGAATGTTGCACTGCTGGAGCCTCACTTGGTAAAGCACCGCTGACCTTACCATCAGCACAGAAATCATAGTCAACAGCCAGCTGGACAACCCTAGTTTCAAAGTCTGTGAGGACCTTGATGTCAGGCATTCCTCCACTAGTCTGCCAACTCTCCCTTTTGTTGTGTGTAAGCTTGTCCTGCATGAATACAGATAGCAAGAGTGTAAACATGGTAGGAAGGATGCCTTGCATGTGTGGGTGCTGAGGGGTGCCATGGACGAGATGAGGACATGATCTGCAGGGCAGATGAAGGTGTGTGTGAAAGAGTGAAGGGTGATGTCCCTTGAACTGACAGTGAGTGAGATCCCTGTGGATGTCTGATTGGTTTGTGAGTGTGTGAGTTGAGAGTGATGAGAAGAGCGTCTTACCCTGGTGGAATGGAGGAGATCATTCATCCTTTTTCGGCAATGGGTGGTTGTCCTCTTTTTCAAGGCATTGGCGCTAACTACTGCTGCCACTGCCTCCCATTCTGGATTTGTCACCTTGCTTGTTAGTCTTCACCCAGCATGGGGGTAGAGGACTTCACGGCGGGCCTCCACTGCACCCAGTAGGCATCCAAGGGAGGCGCTGCTAAATTTGGGGCATCGTGTTTCCTGCCTTTGGTAGCCATGACTTTGCAGCAGCTTCTGATCCTATAGAGAGTACTGGCTCTGCGCAGGGGTGCCCTTTAAATATGGCGCCCAGATTCCCAAAGGCCTGAGGTGACGGCGGGGCAGGTGAATAAGAGACCGTCCTGTCAGTGATCTGGCGTGCTGAAAATGCATTACTAATGATGCAGGGCGTGCTGGGAATGGGATGATACAGCGTGAAAACCCACCATTGCGGTTGGCGGGTAAAACATCCTATTTCCCACCTGCTCCCGCACTTCGTGCAAATCTTGGATGATTCCTCCCTAAGAGTATTTAATCGTGTTCTTTAAATTTATAAATGTTTTAATGGAACGAGTAGGGAAAAGACTGTTCCCCACGTTGAGGAGTCCTTGATGAGGGATTGTCATTTTGATATGATCACTGAGGGATTAGGAGAACCACGTTGTATTGTTGGAACCTGGAATGCTTTTCAGCAGGGAGTGGTTGAAAGAAATGCTATTGTCTCTTTTAAGGTAAAATTGTATGAATATTTGATACAGAAGAGAGTGCACGGTATTGGAGCAAAGAATGGGGCAGTGAGATTAGTTTTTGGATTGCTCTAGCAAATATTAATCACAGTCTTAATGGCCTCCTTCTGTGCTTTAAAAGCCAAGTTCTAACATCAAGGTCTAATTTTTCAATAGGAGCATGCATTTATTACTGTAGTTCATGGATGAATTAGCCGTTGATAAGTTGGGAATAAGTAATCAGTAGCATCCTTCTAACATTAAAATTTCTACATATGTAAGATTGGCCAGTGTACTTTATTGTTCCCCTGAATATTTGGACATATTTTTGTGTTATCTGTGGTAAAGGAAGTTAGCACTGGGGAATGGGACGCTTTCCTTGTCAGGCACCCAGCATGGACATCAAGAATTTCCACTCAATGTTTGGTTCAGCTAAGATTAAATGAAGAATACTTCCCAAGCTAGTGTGCCTTACCTCCAGAAGAACACCCCTACTGACTCGGTATGACTTGTCCACTTCCACCCAAATTTGTCCTCATCAGCTGTCTAATGACAAAGTAGTACTGATAATAAACAAAAATAAAAATACCTGGAAAAACTCAGCAGGTCTGACAGCATCTGCGGAGAGGAACACAATTAACGTTTCGAGTCCACATGACTTGAAACATTAACTGTGTTCCTCTCCGCAGATGCTGTCAGACCTGCTGAGTTTTTCCAGGTATTTTTATTTTTGTTCTGGATTTCCAGCATCCACAGCTTTTTGCTTTTATTATAGCACTGATAATACTTGATGGACCAAATAAAGCTTTTTTGGAAAGCATTGTGATCTTTTCTTACATGAAGGATCTATAGAAATATAAGGTATTGATGTAACCCAGTTTCAAATGCCACTGACAATTACGTTTTTATCCTTGTTCTTTGTCGCCAAGGATACAATGATGCTTAACTTAATCATCACTAACAGAGCGGTGGTATACGTTTAGCATAAGAAAATATTAATCGTATTCAATTTTGCATAATTATGTTCAAGATTTTAGCATTATAGCCTCAGCTTTGCTCAACTTAAAATGCTTTATCGACAGTGTTCAGCTTTGAAGATTATAGTACATGCTTGGCAGTGGTGGTACTTATCTGTTGTACCGAATTAACGGATAGCAGCCTTGGTCTTCCTGTTTATGTATATAACTTGGGTAATATTAAAATTAGTGTAATGATTTTTCATTTTTGGTAGCAGTTCAACTGCTACAGGAAAACAGTTCCATCTGCTCTCAATGTTTTAGTGCTTTCTGAATTCTAAACTGCTACAAACTAAAACCTAACATTGAGCAAAAAATCCTTTCTGGCTTATCAGTATTAAATCATTAACTGAGTCATTAATGCTTTCAGTAAGATTAGCTCTTCAAATTTACTGTTTCTGTCAAAAGGATTTCAATATACAGTTGATTACTTTTACTATCAAAATGTTACTGTTCAAAAGCCCAAATGAAGAACAAAATCACTGTCCTTGTCCCCAGTAGTGTGCCTTAACTCCTGAAGAAGGGCACTGCTAAACCAGTGTAGCATTTCCATTTCCACCCAATCCCATACTTGTCTGTTGCAAATTTGCCAACTAGTGATCATCCTTAACTGTTGATGCCTAGTTCATACATTCCTTCCAGGGTCAACAAGGCTTATTCAAAGGTTAGACAGGTCAATCCTTAAAACCTTATCATCCTATTTGTAAAGAAATTAACTGCAAAATATGACTGGTAATAGATTCTCTTGCACATCTGTTTTACATTCTCCCTCTTGTTATCACTGCTGAATGAATTATAGTACATGCTTGGCAGTGGTGGTACTTATCTGTTGTACCGAATTAATGGATAGCAGCCTTGGTCTTCCTGTTTACGTATTTAACTTGAGTAATATTAAAATTAATGTAATGATATAATTTTAAGCCTGTTGCAGTAATTAGTTTTATTTGTTTCTAGAAGATGTATTTAATATTTTGATTTTTATGTCTAATTCTCAGTTTAATAGCTCTGTAAAACATGGATGAGGTTTTCTATCATGGCTAATAGGCAACATTAGACTTGATAAATTCTCAAGAAGTTTCCAAGGAAATTTGAAGAAAAATGTCCACTTTTGAGATTGAAACAGTTTATAGAATACGACATGGCTGATCAACATGGCTGAGGCTTCCAGGAATTTTTAAAAAGTCCTTTCATCATCTATTACAATCCTTTTTACAAAGATAGAGTTGTGTAAGTGTCAAGAGAAGTAAGCATATTTTTTCTGTTTTGTTTTGTTCTGGTTTGAAGGCTTCATTGAGTAAATATAATCAGAAAACACAATGAAAGGAAACTGTCCAATATTGCCATACGTTTCAATAGATTGAGGACAGGTGAACAAAAGCACTGACTTCAGCCCAAGGAATAGTGTTTACTCTTAAATTCTTCCAAAAGTATCAAATGTACCATAACTAGGCAGGGGCAGGTGGGAATCTGTTCATGTCTGAAAAGGGATTGGCTAAGGCACATCTAGTGTTGAGTCTTGGGCCATATCATCATTAGGTGTTCTCAAGCAGCTCACTAGAAAAGAGGCCGTAAAGATTCGGCCACTACATCGCTGGCAGCGGTACCTGGATAAGTCCTTCAAGGAGACCAGGTGATGACCAGGCATACTGGCTAGGTATGGCCTGCTAGGTCCATCTTTCATCTACCCCACTTTGACAGCAGTGGAGCCATACTACACAATGGAGTATGTTCTCAATGAGACTTTGTCTTACAAAGGTCTATGTGCCGATCGCTCCTGCCAAACCAGGACAGATGTATCTTTGACAGGGTGATGAGGACAAGATAAAGTACATTAATCCATGTTGATTCCTCCACTCTGTCTGGCAGCTATCCCTTTAAGAGATTAAATATTACCCGTAGAACTACACTGAGGACCCCTACCAAGCTACATTCTGTGCTGTTGGTGCCCTTTGTGCTTTCTTCAAGTGGTGTTCAACATGGAGGAGTATTGATTTGTTGGTTGAGTTGACCAGTATCTGGTGGTAATTTGGCTTTCCTGGTCTTTTAGTAACCTGGAACCTCAAGGCCTCTTGGGGTCTGAATTCCAGGCAGCTCCTATCCAATTGTATACCCTCACCATCAGTGAGTCTATCCAGCCAGGGGGATGGGCCTTGAGTAGGAATGGCAATGGTTGAGTTTTAAATGCTGGCTGATAGATATATTTCTGGAAATGCAACTGTGCAGCTGTTGGGAAAGCCATTCAAATATGCATAGAGGGAATGGTGGGTCAGCTGTGTTATGATTCTGCCCTTTGTGTGCAATGCTTTTTCGTAGCCACCATCCATCATGGCGACTTGAATACTAACTTTTTCTGTATATTGTTTATGTTAAGTGCTGCATGCAGGCTGATACTTTATGTATAAATATCATGATTTTACAAATATATATTTAAGAAATTAAGTCTTTAACTTTCAACGGCATAAGTTTATGACTTTTTAGCATGTTTTTAATATTTGGTTATTAAAGTTTTCTGAACCTGCCTCGATGTAGATTTGTCAGGAGATTGCTATGGTTTATGGGGATTTGTGTTTGATTAGTAAATGTGTTGTATTTGCCTTCACCAGTCAAACAAGCAGAAGTGACGTGGGATGGTGTTGCTAGGATGTATGGAACTGGAATGCCAAGCAATGGCCCCTGTTTTTAAAGTTGAGGCACCATGAAAACGTTTTATGTGCATCCTTTGTATTATATATCTTTGCCTAAGGAGAAAGTTCAGTTTGAAGAATGAAAACTATTACATATTCAATGAGTAAAGTACTTTCGGATTATGTATACAAAGGAATAGAAAATTATCAGTGGTTCAAAGAGCTTCTAAGTACATACTTAGAAAAATCTCACATGAAGTGGAAATGTAGATGGTTTACTTCCTCACAGTTAAACACTTCATAAAATGTTCATAGCTTCCAGTCCCCCTCCACATTGTACCTATATCCTTGTGCAGCAGTACAGCTTAGTTTTTGTTATGTCTTTTTCTCATGTCTCTTTCTCTCAAAACAGCAATGCCTGAAAGCCAAAGAAGCCACAGAAGATATGGAGCTGGCCATAATTAAGACTCAGCAGTGTATGAGTGAACTGAGGAGAGAAGTAAGTAATATATAATTCTGAAGCACTGGTGTAAGCTGAAAACTACGGGAGATGCAATCAGCTCTGCATCTAAATCCAAGAACTCTGTTGTAACCTCCTTACAAGCCAATTTGTGATAGTGGTTGGAAATGTCAGCAACAAATGTTCTTTCCCATTTCTGAAATCAATCAGAATTACAGTGAGTTTGGTTGTGTAGAGATCAAGATGTTGGCAAGAATACAAGGATGCCAAGCAGTTTGAGTTGTTGGTTTTTAAAATTTAAAACTATGCTTTTAGCTATTTAAATTTGAGTTAAGAAAACTAAATTTATTTCTTGATCAGCTGAGCTGTATGTTCTTTTGCAAACTTTTTCTTTTAAAATTGCTATAAACAATAATGCAGTATTGTTATTTATAGAATCACCCATTAGGGAGATGAATTGTAGCTGCACTTTTCTACCCGTCTGCAACCTTTTCTAATTTGTATGCTGTGCTTTTAGCTGACTTGTGAAGGCAGGATCCATCGTCTAAGCAATTGTCTCCTTAATTGTTTACAAATAAAATATAATAAGAAATAAGAATATACTATGTTTTCTTTTTTCAATACCATGTGCTAGGTAACACATTTCCATGCATTTTTGTGGATGTTTTTGTAATTTTGTGCTCATTAAAGTGAGGAATGTCTTTTGAGAAGACTGAGTAGATTCAATTTTTGGAACCTAAGGCCTAAATTTTTGGCCCCGACCCTGGACAAAGTGACCCAGCAGTCGGGATTTTCACTGGGATGGCAGGTTCCCTGGGAGTTGAGCCGCGTGACCCCGGAACGAGTGCAGAGGTGGGCTGGGCAGAAAGCCTGTCTCGGTGCACTGGCACTTTGTCAACGTTTTTTTAAAAGTTAAAACAAAACACAGTCCTCCAGCCCTATCACCTCACACCCCAGACCCCCTAAGCCCTTCACACACTCCCCATGCCCCATCCATGACAACCCCATGCCATCTTATGCCCTCTACCCACCCCCATGGCCCGTCAACCATCCACGTCAACTTATATCCCTCTACTCACCCCCATAACACCTCATACCCTCCATGGCAACATGTGGCCCTCTATCCATTGACATGACTCCTTATAGCCCCATGCCAACTAAGTGCCAACCATTGATCCTCACCCACCGCTCTTTTCCCTTACACCTACCATACCAACACACCCACTATGAGCAGACCGCAGGAGCCATGCTGTTTATGCATTTTTTATGCACGTTTGTGTCCACTTTTAACAATCCCAAAGGCTATCTTACCACTCCCAAAGGGCACCTTACATCTCCCAAATGTGTCCCAGGACCATATCCAAAGGGGTAGCATACCTCTCAAAAAAGAGTACTGCACCTCTCCAAACAAGTTCGCAAAATTTAGACTTGCTCCTATCAGGCCTAATTTGCACGTGTTCTTTCCCACCCCTGGCTAACGAAAATCAAACATGACTGGAGGCAGCTGCTGTTTTGTGTGGTCAGCTGCCTCATGAAACGTGCATGTGCATATGACGACCCGGGCCATTCCTGTCCCCACGAAAATGGCAGGTGCCATGCTCGGGGGCGGGGCCTCCCTATTTCGGCCTCTTCCGCTCTCTGTCGTTGCAAAAATTCAGGACCAATAATCTACATAAAACATTTTCCAGTTGGTTGCAGCACACAAATAGAGGATAAAACTCCACTTGCCCTCAACTTCTAGCCTAGTATATGTATTTCATTTTCTACTAATCTTCCTTGTATTCTCTCTGGATGAGATTGACGATTTAGTGCTAATTTGCATTGAAGTATCAGCAGTTCGGTTCTATGGGTTTGTATCTGATCTGAACTTGGTTAAGCATGCTGTAGCACATTTCGCTTAAGACTTTTACCACCATCAGGAAAAGACTCCAACCCCAGACTGAATTCAAAACCACATCACTGTGGGCTACCCCGGTGCTCAAATGTACACTTGAAATTAAAAATGAGCAATTACAACTTCTTTAACTTTAACTTTATTGAGTAAAAGGCATTGGAAAATTGTAATTGTGCTAATGTATTTTTCTACTGAGTTATTAAATTTGAATAAGTCCTCAGCCTTTTGCTGTTTGGAAAGGATTACTTTGAATCCTAATATTTCAGCAATATGTCTATAATTGCTCTCACCAGCACTAAAGATGTTTGAGCTGATTTGAATAGCGCTCTTTGAAATTTCAGATAAGTAAAAGGCCCTCTTTATTTTTGCTCAGCTCACACAAAGTCTTTTTGTTGCAGTGATGTGTATTAATTCTTCTGTCTTTGTTCTTCAGCTTCAAAATACAGCCGTGGAGTCAGCAGGGGATCTTCTGAAATGCTACACAGAGCATGTGGTCCTCAAGGCATTGAAACTATCTGGGGTTGAAGCAAATTTGGAAACATTAGCTGAGTGTACCTGTAAGCTATCTGAACAGAAGGAACAACTTACTGAGGTAGGGAGTTGAAACAAGTACTTTAAAAGTGAGCAAAATGAGCTTCTAGCACTTAATGGAAACTCTTCTATCTTGTATTTGTTTGCTCTCCTAGGAGTCCACAGGGGAATGTCATGCAGTTCACTAGCTCAATAGATTTTTAGCGATGTAACGCTCATTGTCTGTGTTGCAGAAATAATTTTTGACAATAATATCATTGGTGTCCTTTGGGCTTCCTTTGCTACTTTTGTAAATTAGAGTTGGATCTTTGCAAGTATGCTAATATTAATCGTCAGTCCTGAGGAGTGAATGGTTAAATATTTGCAGGGTATACTCAATATTTTCAGGGGTTTCGCAAGAGTATGTAAATAATAGCAGGATTCCCTGGGGTATATCAGTATTAAAAGAGTCTCTGGGACTGAGTGAATAATGGTTAATGAATAATTTCAGACATCTGTCAGTATTTACAAGAAGGTCTCCAGGAAGGCAAGACAACTTGCAAAGCGGCCCTGGAGTGTATCAGTGTTTGTGGCAGGTGCTCAAGAGCATCTAAGTATTGTAGGGGGTCTCTTGCAACATAGAATTACATAGAATATACAGCACAAAAACAGATCATTTGACTTAACTGATCTATGCCAGTGTTTATGCTCCACATGAGCCTTCTCCCACTCTGCTTCCTCTATTACATTAAAATTTGCGAGGCATTTTCTACAGGCACAAAATTGTAAATCTGTTTTTTCTATGTGGTCATATATGTATTTGGAAATCATATATTTCCATATATAGAATGCATAATCCAAGCAGCAGAGTGTATCTTAGTGAATGTAGTTATTTTTTTTAAAAGGCAAAGTTTTTCTTTTCAGTATTTTTTTGTTCTCAAATCACACTTCAGATTTGTAGAGTATCCATGATAATTTTGTTACATCTTAATAGCTCTGAATTTATTTTGAACAAAGTTATAGTTAATTTAAAGAACTCACTCATACATACAAACATACGAAATAGAAGCAGAAGTCGGCCATTCGACCCCTCGAGCCTGCTCCGCGATTCATTAATCTGATCTATTTTTCTTTTGAATTCCAATTCCCATCCACCCACGATGACCTTAGATTCTTGTTAGGCAAGGGAATCAATCTACCTCAGTCTTAAGAATATTCAATGAGCCCACCTCCACCTGAGGCATAGAGTTCTAAAGTCGCACAATCCTCAGAGAAAAAATTTACTCTCATCTCTGTCCTAAAAGGGAAACCTGTAATTTTAAAATAGCGTCCCCCCCTAGTTCTGGACTCATCTACAAGAGGAAACACCCTTTCTACATCCACCCTGTCAATACTGTTCAAGACCTCATATACTTCAATCAAGTCTACCCTCACTCTTCTAAACTCCAGTGGAAACAATCCCAGATTATCTAACCTTTACTCATAAAACAACCCACTCATTCCAGGTATCACTCTAGTAAACCTCCTCTGAACTGCCTCCAATGCATTTATATCCTTCCTTAAATAAGGAGACCAAAACTGCACACACTATTCAAGATGTGGTTTCAGCAATGCCCTATATAACTGAAGCATAACATCCTGACTTTTATGCTCAATCCCTTTCGTAATAAAGGATAGCATTTGGTTAACCTCCTTAATTACTTGCTGTATCTGCATACTAACTTTTTGTGACTCATGCACTAGATCCTTCTGCAGCTCAGAATTCTGCAGCTGTTCGCCATTTAAGTAATATTCTGCTTTTTTTTATTCTTTCTGCCAAAGTGAACAACTTAAAATTTGCCACATTATACTCCATCAGCCATATTTTTTCCCACTCACTCAACCTATCTATATCCATCTGCAACCTCTTCATGTTCTCTTCACAACATACTTTCCGATCTATTTTTGTGTCATCTACAAATTTAGCAACCATGCCTTCACTCCCCTCATCTAAGTGATATAAATTGTAGAAGGTTGAGGTCCTAGCACAGACTCCTGCAGGACTTCACTTGTCACATCCTGCTAATCAGAAAAAGACCCATTTATGCATACTCTGTTTTCTGCCAGCCAGCCAATCTTTTATCCATGCTAATATGTTACCCCCTACACCATATTTGCTGCAATAATCTTTGGCACCTTATCAGCTGCCTTCTGGAAATCCAAGTACAACATGTCTACAGGCTCCCCTTTTTCCTCAGCGCATGTTACTCCTTCAGAGCACTCCAATAAATTGGTTAAACACGATTTCCCTTTCACAAACCATGCCCACACCTCCCGATTACCGAGTTTCTCTAAGTATCCAGCTTTAACCTCCTCAATGATCGATTCTTACATCTTCCCCACGATTGATGTCAAGCTAACTGGCCTATAGATTCCTGTTTCCTGCCTCCCTCCCTTCTTGAATAGAGGAGTTTTATTTGCTATTTTCCAGTTTGATGGAACCTTTCCAGAATCTAGGGAATTTTGGAAAATTAATACCAATGCATCTACTACCTCATTAGCCACCTCTTTTAAGGCCCTAGGATGAAGTCCATCAGGACCTGGAGACTTGTCAGCCAGCAGCTCCATCAGCTTGCTCAGTACTTCCCTAGTGATTGTAATTTCACCAAGTTCCTCTCTCCTTTCCACCTCCTGATTTACAGCTATGATTGGAAAGTTTTTTGTATCCTCTATAGTGAAGTCAGGAGCAAAATATTTGTTCATTTCATCTGCCATTTCCTTATTATCTACAATTAACTCACCAATGTTACTCTCTAGCAGAACGACACTCACTTTACTTACTCTTTTCCTTTTCAAACACCTGTAGAAACTCTTGCAATTTGTTCTTACATTTCTAGCTAGCTTCCTCTCATATATTTGTTTCTCCTGATTAACCTTTTAGTTATTCTCTGCTGTTCTTTATATTCCGGCCAGTCATCTGAACAGCCATTCATCTTTGTGCAGTTATATGCTTTTTCCTTAAGTTGATATTTTCCTTCAATTTAGTTAACCACGCTTGGTGGGCCCTCCCTTTAGAATTTTTCTTTATAGCAGGAATATACTTATTCTGAAAAATCCCCTTAAATGTTTGCCACTGCTCTTCTATTGATCTATCCCCTAGCCTAGTTTCCCAGTTCACTTCAGCTAACTCAGCTTTCATGCCCACATGGATGCTTTTATTTAAGTTTAAAATACTACTCTTAGACCCACTCTCCAGCCCTTTCAAACTGAATGTAAATTTCCATCATATTGTTGGCAAAGATATATTGTTTAATTCTTTATTGCACTTTGTAATGACCTTCTGATCAATTTTACAAAATAATCCATTTTGAGCAATTTTGCCCAATTTGAGGATGAACTTTCAAACCTGGGCGTATGAAAGAAATACTCAGTCCTCTTGTGGTACTGCACCATCTAGTATCGGCACTGTTTATTGTTAATGGTTATAAAGTGGAAGTGTGAAATTTGGTAAGTAGAATAGAAAAGCAGAATATTTTTTAAAAGGTAAGAGTATTGTAAAATGTTAGGATGCAGAGGAATTTTGCAGTCCTTCTATACAAATCTCAAAGTTAACATACTGTACAGGTGCCCCTCCCCCACCCCTAAGTAATGAGGAAGGCAAATGGCATATCAATCTTTATTGCAAGGAGTTTGGGGTATAAGAGTGAGAAAGATAAAATGCTGCAGCTGCTGGAAATCTGAAATAAAAACAGAAAAGGCTGGAAAAACTCAGCAGGTCTAGCAGCATCTGTGGAGAGAGAAACAGAATTAATGTTTCAAGTCCATATGATTCTTCTTCAAAGCTGAAAATGAGTCATACATGCTCGAAATGTTTTCTCTGTTTCTCTCTCCACAAAAGCTGCCAGGCCAGCTGATTTTTTCAGCATTTTCTGTTTTCATATTAGAGTAAGAAAGTCTTGCTGCAGTTATACAGTTCTTTTGTAAGACCACACCTGGAGAATTGTGCTCCTTCAGCAGTGATCACAGTGCTCAGTATTGGCATTCCATTGGACTTGTCATGGCTGGTGTAGATTTGGAGGAGAAATAGACAGCAGAAAAAAAGGCGGATGTGCTTGCACCTTGGCTGCCTGAAATCCACATTGACTTAGCCCAGCATCCAAGTAGTCAGAACTAGGTGTACCTTGGGCATGTGGCGAATGTCTGTGCACACAGTAACAGTGCAAATATGTGCCCTATTATTGATTAGCAGAAGTGTTTGTGTTACTGAGTGAACTTGATTGGCTAGCAAGAATTTGCTGAAGAAACATTAGCCTTGTTGGGTTGGCACAGAGCATTAAGTTCTCCCTTGCCCACACCCAGTTTAGCCTCCACTCTTGTTATTTTCAAATCTGCCTTCTCATGGCAGGTGAGACAAAGTAGGTGGCACCAGGTACTTTCACTATAAGTGAAAGGCAGCCTGCTCTTCAAAAGCACACAAATCATGCTTTTGTGATTGGCATATAACATTTTCTTCCATGTGAATGGATGACCACACAATGTACACACAGTTAAAGGTAGCATATTGACTCAGTGGAACAACATGCAACAGTTATGTATGACATTTATTTCAAAGCCTTTCTCTTTGGCAGCTACAAAGTGCAAGAGAAGTGTAAGAGATGTGTAAATTGTGCAACACGTGCTGATGCTTCCCATGTTTTATTGCTGATGCTGCACTTTGTTGAGCACATGGTGTTCGTACCGTGTATAATCTGCACTCTTCTTTCATCCATAGAATATCTTTATCAACTGTGCCTATCTATGTTGCCCTGCTGTGCACACTGCCTAATTTGATCTTCAAGGATACCCTCCTCTCTTACATTTTTTTTACCAATGTAAACTCATCAAAGACACCAGTTCTGACAGTCATCTCTTGGCAAGACTACTTGGCTCAGCATCTCAGCAGTAATCACACAATTCCAGCCCCTGAAGAGCTGTTAATCTCTTTGTTCCCTGTTCACCTGAAGTTATAGCACCCCCAATACTTCTGCTTGGGGAGCGCATGCAAATTAATTTTATTGTGCCTAGTACAGTGTATACAACTTAAAGCTTTGGAATTTCCTCCTTACACTTCTCCACCTCCCTTTTCTCCTTTAAGACGCTCCTTAAGACCTATGTCTGACTAAGCTTTTGTCATCTGACATTTCTCCTTATGTAGCTCAGTGTCATATTCTGTTTCATAACTCTCCTGTTAAGTGCCTTGGGATGTTTATTGTGTTAAAAGCACTATGTAAGATTTTGATCCAGGAGTCACTGATTACAGAAAAAATGGGTTGACCTCATTCGTGATTTTAAAACAGCTTATTCAGAAGTGATAGCTTGGATTTGATACATAAGCTAAGTAGGCAGAAAAGACATATGAACCATAGCAGTTGAGAACGACTTACATGTTCCAGACCGGACGAATGAATGTGGGAAGTGGGGATGCTGATCTCTGTGGCTGGTAGCAACAGGCCTACTCAGAGTACAAGAACAGGGGTACGTCATTCAGGGGTAGGTCAAGCGTGCTCCACCACTCAAGTAGATCATGGCTGATCATCTACCCCATCTACCCAGATCAGAGAAATGGATGGATGAATGGCTGATCTCCATGGCTGGAGGTGGCAGTCTCTTCTGTTCTCCGTCTTATGAATTAGCCAAAGTGCTAGGCCAAAGCCAGTATTAATCACTTCAAAAAGCTCTACTCTGTCTGAAGTTGTCTTGAACTAAACTAAGTATTAGACCAGAACTTGCATTGGTCCACCTGAGAAGCTCTTTCCTGTCTGAAGTCATCATAAGAGCCCATTTATGTACCTTATTTCTGGGGTCCCTTGTCAATCACATATTCAATTGCCAATTAGCAAGGGGCAGATATTCAGGGTAATCCCTTCTATTTCTGTTGGAAGCCTATTAGATTATCTTATGACTATCGCTTGCTAGAACATCCTGTTTAACCTTTTACTCAGTGGGTCATGAGATACAACCTTATCAGGAATGTTTTGTTTCAGAGACATGTTCTTGGCAGAGATAATGGCTAATGCTGTTCCATGTTTGATAATCCAGGAAGCTTCTTCATAAGAGAGAGAGAGAGCTATTCCTATAATATTCAATAAATTTCTTAAGATTTTAAATCGTTGTTATACAGAGATTTTTCTGATCTCTCCATCTTCGAGGGGGGAAATATCCTTTCATATTAGTTGTTTATTTTATACCATGCAGTTCACGGGGGTGGTTAGATAGCATGAAAGAATGACTCAGATATAGGGCAGGTGATGGAGAGAGAAATTACAAGCACTACATGAGAGAAAGAATGAGACTAGATGTAATTGGTGGAAGCAACATTACACTTTTTGAACATCAGCGAATTTCTTCAATTTCACCCAGTTCCTCAACATAATTTACCAAATTCAAACTAACTGGAACCCAAGGCCAGAAGAACTGCTACTGAACATGTGTATTTAAAGAAATATTGCATTCAATATGTGGACATCAGTGATAAGGATACATCAATGCCATGTTATACTTTGTAACAATTGTTTGCATAACTGAGCTACATGATAGGCCACTTGAGAGAGCATTGTGGAAGCCACATAATACAAACTATTGCATAGATTGGACTGGGTTGGGGTGGTGGATTCCCTTTAATGAAAGACATTTGTAAGTCAATTGAGTTTTTGAGTCACCTGACAGTTTTTACAGTCTTTTTTTTCTTGTGCTAGCTCAAAAATTACATTTTTTGAATTCAGTTTCATAATCTGCCATTGTGGGATTAAATGATAACTTTGAGGTCATCAGTCAGTCATGTAACCACAACATTACCCCACCTGCATTACATTTACCACATGCATGTTATGTGGAAAATGCCCAAAGGAATGTTGTGTGAGGTATTTAACAATTTTTGTTTTCAACAAGTAATAGAACCTAGCAAAATGTCAGTTCCTAGAAAAGATTTGCAGGCCGTTTCAGCTGTAGTTTAATGAAATTTGATTTATGTTTTGTGACATCTGTAGAAAAAAATCTAGATGTAAACCCTGTGACATTTTATTTCCCCCACGCCAGACTTCTCGATTACTGCGGCATGTGTCAGGAACAGAACCCCTAGAGATTACTTGTTTACATGCAGAAGAAACATTTCAGGTTATTGGCCCACAGGTACGGAGGTTTTGTTAAGTTTTAAGCTGTTTATAATTTTCCTAAGGTGGTTAGTTATCATATCTACCTTTTAAAGTAAAACGCAGTAATGTGCATGAGGCATTATTCAAAGACATGGATTTTACTTCATTCTAAATCAATCAAGTATTTCTGTTTGTTTATTTATAATGGACTGGATTTTATGGTTTCTGGCAGGATGAGGGGGGCGGAACTGTAATTGCATGGTGGGGGTAGGAGGAATGGTGAATGGACTATCTGACTACCAAAAAATGGACAGGGAAATGTAAAATTGCAATCAATTGGCTTTTTAAACAAGCTCAATAGCCTGCTAATTGTTTTTCCAAAATGGCGGGTGAGCTTCTGATTGTCTAATTTTCCCCCACTCGCTCAACATTTCCTTTAACTAATTGAACTGGAATCATTAACTCATTGGAGAGATAGACTGTTTTGTCAAATAGCATTGAATTGCTCCATGGTGTTAGATTGTGGAGCTCTGGGCTAGTTTTTATTTTAATTTTTGTACCAAGCAACAAAGAAGTCTCATAACTGTTGTGTATCAATGGGTCCACTGAAGTTAGAACACAACTGAACTTCAGATCTAAACGCTTCTTATTAAGTGTTCCAAATGCTGGAGCTTTTGACAGTCTCAACTCCAAGGTCTCCTACCTGTACATTTTCAATAGCATCCAGTGCATAAAGGGCTTCCTTTATATTGCCAAGTGAATTATTCTGTTTTGTTCTCAGATCATTTCTGCTGCACAGACCTTGGCTCTTCACCCTTCTAGTAAGATTGCCAAAGAAAACCTAGATGTCTTTTGTGAAGCATGGGAGTCACAACTGAACGATATGTCTATTCTGCTGAAAGAAATTAATGATGTATTTGAAGGACGAAGAGGTGAATAGTTTGACTCTGAGGTTTAAGTATTCTCTGTATTACATTTAAAATGTTGTCAGTTTGGTTGTGTAATATGTAGGTTCTAACTGAGGAAGAAAATTAGAGTGTATAAAACACAATTCTGGTAACATATTTCAAATAGCATATAATAAAATTGGCTGTTACGAGTAGTAACTGTAAAATGCTAAAGCCTTTTAGTGATCTAAAAATATGCCCCAAGGCATCTATTTACAACTCATTGAAATTCAAGGAAACTTGTTACCTCATTTGGTAGAATGATTAACTTGTTAAATAAAAGTGAATGGCAGACTCTGAGTCTGAGAAAGGCCCAGACAGTTTTTGAGTTAATTATTCATATTGTTCAAACACAAATTTTATATAGTATTGAATGGATTAACTATTATAATTCTATCAGGATGGGGAGGGAGGTTTAAAAAATATCTGTTAGATTTCCTTGTAATGATCACTTCATATGATAATATAGTGAATGTAGCAATTTGATTTTTTAATTGCTGTCCTCCCCTTTGAATGGGATCACCTTGACGTCTTACACCTTTGGATATTTTCTGTGGTTGGTAAGTTTTATCGGAATTCATACTAGGTTCTTTTGATGTGCACAGAGAGCTTTCTCTGAGCAGTAGATTATCCAATTAATGTTGATTTTCTTCGTCTAAGACACGTGAAAGGAATATTTTTTTCACAGCTATGATTTATTTGAAGAACTGTGGTCAAAAATCAAATTTGTACAAGAGATACATTTTTTTAGCTAAGTATTTAGGAATAGACCATATTTCGCAGCACATTGATCCCAAATATAGGTAATCTACAATCCCCATTGTTCACTTAAGCAAATTAATTAAGCAGTAAGAATAAGTAGTTCTCCCTGTCAAATTCTCCCTAGTTCTCACTGTCAAAGATTATAATTTTTGACTGAAGTGCCCACAAATCTGTCGAGAAATGGAAGGTTGGAGCATTGTTACAAGAAGCAACTAATAATTAGGAATATTTCCTCTGAAGAAAAGTAGACTCGTAGGCGGCTCTTTTGGAGGCTTCAAGGGTTGCAGATAAACCAAGTCCTGCCAAATTACTTGACAAAGCAAGTGCAGCTTAGATCACAGACCTCACATCAGCTGGGGAAAAGAACAGACAGTTTAGGTTTAACCACTTACAGAGAGAGAACCCAAGGAGACAGTGAGGACAGACAGTGTAAGCAAATTTAAGATGGGCTAACAACTATTTTGGCAAAAGATTCAATTAAGGCGTTTAAGAGATAAGCATAATGTAATGTTTTCTGAACATCAGAAATGGCCAAATGGACAGCAGTGGTCTTTTGTTTGGTCTATGTTCTGAATTTATCAACCCAGTTCTCCCCAAATTATATGCTGATGAGAACTGGCACTGAAATAAAGGAGCAAAAATCAAGTGGACGAGCATGAAATTCAGAGAATAGAGACACCCTGAAGGACAGGGACCAGAAAAGAGAACAAAAACATTGAACAATACCTAGGAGACAGAAGTAGACGTGGTCAGTTTAAGATAAAGGACCAAAAAAAGCATCTTGTGTCGCATGGCTTTTTGATTTGGATGTTTTAGTAAAAAGAGTACTTCTCAGACACTGTTACTGCAGGATGTAAATATTGAACATAGCATCTAGCTAAATATCTTTTAGCATTAATGTTAATAGCAACATTGCAATTGATCTCGTTCTCCTAGGTTCTCTGTAGCTGCAAATTTTTGCTTGCTTGTTATTGTATTTATTCCTTCAACGTTATTTAACAGGGAAGGAGAGGCAAAGATATTTGAATAATTAAGCCCACCCACATTCCCCCTCCCATGAATCCAATCTCTAACCACATTTATTTTATATTTTAAGAAGCCTTTTATACAGCAACAATTGAAATAAGTTGTTCTTTAAATATAAAAAAACGGGGAGGTTTTGCTCATAAAATGGGTGTTAAGTCTACAAATTTTGAATGTGATCTGTCATGCCTAATTTGGACTGGCGGTGTCTTGGATGAGGTACTGACTCGTGTTTATTTGTGACCTAGGGCACCAGCCTAAAACAAGCTTTCAGCAACTTAAATGTGGGAATCGGGGTTCTGTGCCAGCTGTAGGCCCCTGATGCCAAACTCAGGCTTGAAAGCTTGGGCTGTGTATATTCTCCTTAGTTGAATCTGGACTTCAGTGACCTAACCATTGGTATTTAAAGGCACCATTGTAGGCCATTCAAAAAGAAGGGCCAAGAAGGTCAGTTTTTATTTTTGTGGGTACAGAAGAAGCAAGACAGCATGCTGCTTGTAGGTCTATGAAAAACTCAGGCATGCTGCCAGCACATTTGAGGATCTACTTGCCCTCTCCCACTAAACCCCACCCCCCCCCACCAAATCCCAGACTAACCCTTCCCCTCCAAAATCCAGCCTGCCTGCCAGCCCCACATGAAATATAGACAATTTTTTGTCCCCCCGAATGCCATTTAATTGAGGCCCAAAGCTGAATTCAGATTGACTCTTGGGCTGCAACAGAGCAAACTGAATTACTCCAGGATTTAAGTTCCATCCCCCACAAAATGTTTCTTCCCTCCCGCCACCCCCACCACCCAAAATTTGTTTCTCTTACATTAAAATGTAATCAGTTAATGTTGTTTCATTTGAACATAGTATGAAATAAAGTATTCACATAAAAAAAACAACCAGGGCAATCATCACAAACTTCCTACTGGTTATCCTATATTTTCCTGTGATGCTGCATTTGTTGTGAACAAAATGGGCATGACGCTAAGGGTTAAGAGTGGATCAGCAAATGATTCTGTCATGCCAATCATTCTTCATGGTGCAACATCCCCACCTACTGGTACAAGAACAGCACTTAACTCAGTCTCCAGTTTGACTAACTCCATTAGGCCCTAAAGATTTGTAATTCCTTTTTGATTAATCCCCACGCAACCACCTCTGAATCACTGCTCTCTCCAGGAGCCATCTAGTAGTCTTGGTTACCATTTCAATGGCCTTTCCTAGTGACTAGAAAGCTTACATTTATATAGACCTTTCATGACCTCAAGACATACCAAAGTGCATTACAGCCAATAAAGTGCTACTGAAGTGTAGTCACTGCTGTAATGTAAGAACATGAAAAAGCCGAGTATGAAAGAAAGCCATTGAGTCCATTCAAGCTGATCCCTCTGGAAACCTAACTGTTCCACTATCACATCCAGCTGCATCCGGGAAAGCAGGTCACGATCCTCTGCTCAGCTTGCCGATGGCCGTCGGGGAGCTCATTGTAATACATCAGCATATTATTAAAAGGCCATCCCGCCAGGCTCTTGGACCACACTGGATCATCCATCCACATCGGCGGGAAAGCACGTCAACGTGTTTCACAAGAGCACACAGGAGATGTGCATTTGGTGGCCTTCACTTTGGGTGAACTGGAGATGAGTGAACAGCAATGTTCTGCAGAGCTCACCAGGGTCGCCTGTTGCTTTGCAGGCTTCCGGGGTGCCGGGGGACTGGGGTGAAATGTTGGCCTGTCACAGAGGCGACTGTTGTCAGGGGGAGGTCCAGGGGCAACTGCTGTCAGAGGGAAGGCAACTGCTGCCCTGGCATTGGATCTCATGCACACGCAGTTGAGTTAGGGAGCAGGGTAGGTGAGGGAAGTGGCACGCTGTAGGGACATCTGTATAAACTGACCATTTCTCTGTAACTGAGACAGATCAGGTGTGGCCAGAGTAATATGATTGGGGTCGGGCTCCTAGCCTGTCTGTCCACGCAAGCAATGCAGGGGCACCAATACGCCACCAAGCCATCCAAGCCTTACCCCAATCCCTCCACCCCAGCACAGACTGCGAGTCTGTGACCACTTTACTGGACCATGCAGCAGTTGGACTGCACACATTGTACAACCTCCTCGCCAGCACTGGCCATGTAGCAGTCACTGCTGGAAGCACTCACAGCCCCTTGCAACCTCAGCATCCCGATTAGGAGCAAACCCCCCCCCCCCCCCCCCCCCCCCCCCCCCCCCCCCCCGCGCCCCCACCCGCATGTCGCAGGCTGACAGGGCAGCCATGTAGTGCACTCATCTGTGGCCATCCGAAGGTTGGCTACCACTCTCCGGAAAGCGTTAAGGGGCAGTGACACAGGGCCAGGGAAGGTGCTAAGTACACCCATGCTAACCGTGTCTCTCTCTTTCGTGCTGCAGGAGGACCACATCAGGAGCATGGATCCTGGTGACCTAGCTGTATGCCTGATGGCCTACAGAGAGCAAAAAAGACAGAGGAGAGCTCAATTGAGGATCCTGGCCGTGCAAAGGCAGGAACAGCAACCTCATGAAGAAGGGGCTGCTGGGGCTCCAGCACACGCCACCCAGGAGCGACAGCGAGCCATGGCTGGTTGGTGCCGAGCGACACCCAGATCTATAGATGCCACCTGCAGATGACTGAGAAACAGTGTCGCCAATGACTGCATATGTCCACGGACCTGGTCGTTCACATCTGCCACTTACTACAGGACTTGGCGCCAAGGGGACATGGAGGGCATCCACTGCCGGTGGCTGTGAAAGTGACCATGGTTCTCAAGTCTATGCCAGTGGCTCCTTTCAGGGCTCCACAGGTGACCTCTGTGGGATTTCACAAGCCTCCATCCACAAATGCATCCATGAGGTCATGGATGCCATCTTCTCCATGGCACAAAACTCTGTGCATTACGCCCAGAACCGGGAGAGCCAGAATGCAAGGGCTATTGGATTCGCCCTGATCTTGGGATTCCCATAGGTGCAGGGTGCGATTGACTGCACCCATGTGGCGCTCAGGTCTCCATCGCTGCACTCGGTGGACTTCATCAACCGCAAGGGCTTCCGCTCACTGAATGTGCAGCTGGTGTGCGACCACCAGAAACACATCCTGCAGGTATGCACACGGTTTCGAGGGAGTATGCACAAAGCCTACATTCGGAATGCTCGCAGATCCCTGCAGTCTTCCAGGGTCCACAGAAGCTGCAGGGATGGCTCTTCGGGGACAAGGGTTACCCGCAGAGGCCGTGGCTGATGACAACTGTGCGGCAGCCTCAGACTGCAGCAGAGCATCAGTATAATGTGGCTTATGCTGCAACTTGCCACTTGGTGGAGCAAACCATCGGGACGCTGAAGATGCAGTTCCGGTGCCTGGACCAGTCTGATGGAGCCCTGCAATACAGTCCACAGAGGGTATCACACATCATCATCGTCTGCTGCAACCTTTACAACCTGGCACTCCAACTGGGAGGCGAGCTGGCTGAAGAGGAGACGGAGGAGCTGCATGTCTCCTCCGATGAGGAGGATGGCGACACGGATGATGGTGAGGAGGTCCTCGGAGGTGACGATGATGGGGCTGAGGCCCTCATACTGGCTAGACGAGGCAGGAGCGCTCGGGAGGTCCTCATAGCTGCTAGATTTGTGGAGGATGATGATGACATGCAGTGAGGTGACCCCATAGATCCTCACGTTGCATTTGTGAACGTTTGACTCCAGTCTGGCTTATGGCAACGTGAATACCCTCTGTGAGAATGCTCCTGTCATGGAGAGGCAGTGGAGGCTCTAATAGTCACTTGATCACAGGAGGATGATGACAACATGCAAAGGACACTCCATAAATCTTCACAGTCACTGGGAATGTCTGACCCCTGTATGGCTGAGGGCAGCTCGTTTGCACTCTTTGATCAGGGTCATCTCACAGAGACACAGCCATGAAACTATGGAAGCATCTGATGCTCTTTCCGCCTTCAGCAGCTGAACCCTCAAAGAGCTACACATCACTAGTCACAGATGCTGGTGTGATGGGGGCCAGCCCCATCTTAAGGATGCTGAGAGCACACAGGGAGTATGAGAGAACTCTGTGGCACCTGCAGACTACATTCTGGCAGTAATGACAAGCACTGCTAAGGTACAAGCATCAGTAATGTTTCCAGGGAGTGTGAGGCTGGACACCTGCTTTTATCTTGTGCAGAAAGGTTTCACATCTGAGTGACAAGAACACTGCTTATCAGAACAAGAAGCCACAGGCAGGGAGACATTCTTGGGAGTTTATCGACAATAGTGAACATTATGTGCAAGTGATCAACACCCGTGCCCAGGCTGTGCAACTAATTCTCCTTAACTTTCTAACCCTGCCTCTATGTCTTGGTGCTCCCCGGACATCCACAGTGGAGGTGGAAGCAGCCTGTTGACTATGACGCCCTGTCTGTGATGACTTTGGCGGGCGTCCTCTGAGGGCCGAGACTTGGAGGGCCCCGGCCTGCTTTTGGAGTCCTGCTGTGTAGCAGTGGCACCCTCCTTGGCCTTTGGAGTTTGAGCTGCTGAGGTCACAAGAAGAGGGCATTCGGATGGGCCGGACACTCTCTGAGTCACCTGGATGCATGGGCCCAGAGTGGGCACCAACTGATCCTCCTCCCTGTGGGTACCTGGGGACCCAGGCTGACTCCTTGAGGAGCAGGGGTAGCTGCAGTGAGATCAAGCTGCCCTGCATCACTCTCACATACACATTGTTGGAGGCCAACTATGGCATCAGCAATGGAGTTGAGCCCGCGCCACAGTGCAGGAGTGAAGTCATGGGCCAAGGTCTGCAAGACAGCTGCCCCCCTACCAGACCTCGATGTGTTGCATTGCTGCTGCTATCACCTCAGCCTGAAAGTGGACGGACTCCTCCATTGTGCCTTGCAATCTGAAGAGTGCAGCAGACGTCCCTTCTCAGTGTTCTCAAGGATCTGTCTTTGCAGATCCAGCAACTGTGACTTGACCAAGTCCAGAAGCTCATCATCTGACTTGGACTCAGCAATTTTCTGGCCTCCAGCAGTCCTCGGAGTGCCAGGGACCTGGGAAGTCCCTGCCTCCGCCTGCTGTGGATCAGACAGTGTGATGTGCTCACCAGGTTGTGATTCCTAGGCTACTCTAAAGCTAGATCCCACCAAAGTGTGTGTCTCTGCACTGGTGGAGGGTGTGGGTGAGCACTGTGACGGGACTTCAGGCACGGTGCCTCCAGATTCCACTCCAGAGGTTTCTTCGGAGCTTGATTGGAGGCCCTGGGTCATGGGCTCTATCGGCTGTTTGGCAGATGTGCCTGTGAAAGCAAGGGGTGATAATTAGTGCATGGCAGTGGCCTGTGAAACACGGCATTTCACTTATGGCATGGTCATCATTCTTCCTGAGATAAGGAGACCAATACTATACACAAGGTGTAATCAATGCCCTATACAGTTGTAGCAAGACTTTCTTTCTTTTATATTCCATCCCCTTGCAATAAAGGCTAACATCCCATTTGCTTTCTTTAATTATTGCTGTACCTGCATGCTAACCGTGTGTTTCATGTATGGAAACATCCACACCAGGACATACCTCTGTAGCATTCTGTAATCTCTCGCTATTTAAAATATTCTGCTTTTCTATTCTTCCTGCCAAAGTGGACAACTCACATTTTCCCACATTATACTCCTCTTGCTAGCTTTTTTCCCATTCACTTATCTATATCCCTTTGCAGGCTCCTTGTGTCTTCTTTGCAGCTTGCTTTTCTGCCTATTTTTGTGTCATCAGCAAATTTGGCCACAATATACACTTGGCTGTTTCATCCACATCATTAATATAGGTTGTAAATAGTTGAGGCACCAGTGCTGATCTCTGTGGCACTCCATTAGTTATAGTTTGCCAACCTGAAAATGACCCATTTATCCCAGTTAGCCAATCCTCTGTCCATGCTAATATATTACTCACAACAACATGAGCTCTTATCTTGTGTGGTAATCTTTTATATGGCACCTTATCGAATGCCTTTGGGAAACCCAAATGCAATAAATATACTGGTTCACTTTTATTCACCTTGTTTGCTCCATTATCAAAGGAGGCTAATAAATTTGTCAAACACTATTCCCTTTCATAAAATTATGTTGACTCTACTTGATTATATTGTGATTTCTTAAATGTGCTGCTTTAATAATGGATTGCAGCGTGTTAGGCTGACTGGTCCATAGTTCGCTGTTTTCTGTCTTCCTCCTTTCTCGAATTGGGGCATTACATTTGCTGTATTTGGGGTATTCCAATCTGCTGGGACCATTTCAGAATCTAATGAAGGTTGGAAGATTACAACCAATACAGCCATCTGAAGCCAGCTATTTTAAGACCTTAGCTTGAAAGTCATCAGGTCCAGGGTACTTATCCACTTTACTTCCATAAGTTTTGCAAATAAGGACCAGCAGTAGAGTTTTGGATGACCTCAGTTACGGAGGTAGTATGTGGGACACCAGCAACTAGGAGTGGTTTGGAATATTCTAGTCTGGAGGTAGCGGAATTGTGAATGAGGGCTTCACTAACAAGAGCTGAGGCAGGCATGGATTTGGGTGATGTTACAAAGGTGTATAAAATTATTTTATACACAAGGGGCATAGATTTAAGGTAAGGGGCAAGAGGTTTAGAGGGGATGTGAGAAAGAATCTTTTCACCCAGAGGGTGGTGGGAATCTGGAACTCACTGCCTGAAAAGGTAGTAGAGGCAGAAACATTTGTAATATTTAAGAAGTATTTGGATGTGCACTTGGATGCCATGGCATACAAGGCTATGGGCCTAGTGCTGGAAAATGGGATTAGAATAGTTAGGTACTTGTTAGACCGAGACAGGCTCAATGGGCAGAAGGGCCTTTTTCTGCGCTGTAAACCTCTATGACTCTATGACCATGAGATGAAATAGATAGTCTTAGTGATGACGCAGTTATGTGTTTGGAAACTCCACTCAGGGCCAACAATGGCACCAAATTTGCGAGTAGCCTGGTTCAGTCTCAGACGGTTGCCAGGGAGAAGGATAGAATTGGTAGCAGGGACCAAAGACAATGGCATTGGTCTGCCCAACATTTATTTAAGAGAAACTTCTCATGCAGTACTGGATGTTGCCCCTTATATATTTTGGATCAATCTTGTTGCTTTTTGCTGAACCCTGTTCCATCCTTGTATGTGTTCATTTTCATTTTATTTTTGGTCAAACAAAATAAAAGCCAAATGTCCCCTTTAAAGAGATTAAATGTGAATTTTCTGTCCATACATCTTCACACAAAGTAAACATAATTTCCCTCAACACTGGACAGTTGACTAAAAGTGATGTATTTATTAATGATTTATTTTTAAGTAGCACTGTTAGTTTGTGAGTGAGCTTAATGTCTTTAACAGTGAATGAAAGATATGTTCTTGTGAACTTGCATGGTAGCATTGCTGGACTAGTGAAAAGTGAAGTTTTAAAAAGTTTTCAAATTATCAATTTCACCTCCTGAAGCATTTTAAGTTTTGTTTCAATATTTTTCATGTTAATAAATAATTAACTGCCATATTAGTTCTCTACCATTAAAATTTAATCAACATTTTGATGTCCATGAATGAAGGTACCGGCTCTGTAGCTTTGTTGTATGATTTACTCAAATGGCTGAAAGCAACCATAGCAATAACAGGTATACATAAGAGAATGTATAAACATTTTTGAAGAATTATTACCTACTGCTGTTTATATTTGTTCCTGATTTAATTAATGTTGGCATTATTCTTGACTCACATGGCACTGCTACAATCCTTTTTTTATTGTTTGATTGTGCCTTAATTCTTTAAGAAGCACTGTCTCAGAATGTTAAATTCAGTCCAGTTTGCTTTTGAAGGGACATTTACCAGGGGTCAATTTTCAGGGCTGATGTATGTAATGTAAATCTCTTTAATTCTGCATCTTTTATTAATGTATATTGTGTAAAATTACGTTGGAACTCCATTTAAAAGATAAACCCAGAATGTTTGAATTTTGAGAATAAACATTTCCCCTGAATTAAATAACAATCAGTTTGTTTTTTTTCAGTTGCCTACAGAATCTGACATTTTTCTCTGTGTGTCAGCTTTTTGTTTCTAGGATGTAGAGCTACCACTCCTTTGTCAACTTGTGCTCTGTAAGGAGACATAATGGCCAAGATTTTCCCCTCGGCGATTTGGGGGCAGGGCCCACTCGCCGAGGGGAAAATGACGTCGGGAGAAACCCCCAATGTCATCCCGGTCCCTTTAAATATTCACGAAGGCAGGAGGACAGTGAAATCAGCTGTCCGCCCACCAACCTGTCAATGGCCAATTAAGGCCATTGACAGGCTAATTAACCTTAATAAACACCCTGGTGGGCAGAGCAGGAGCCCCAGCGGCCTGCAGATTATTAACGAAACTTCATCCACTAGCGCACTTTGACAGATGGGGATTCCCTCCAACCCCTGCACAGGAACCCGGCCGCTGGGCGGGCCTTAACTGGCCCACCTACTCAAAATGGCGGCAGGCCAGCCAAGGGCTAAATTCTGCCCAATGAGTGTGTACTTGGGTCATTGCGGAACGAGCAAGCAAAAAGTTTTGTAATTGCTTTGGGCGCCCCCCTCTGACAGGTTTTACAGCACCATTTTAAGTATACATCTATTTTATTCAGTGTGGAAAGAAAATAATGGGCAGAAATTTCCCCCCATCGGGGAGCTTGGGCAGGGGCAGGTGTGAACCCAATCAGGGACGTGGCGCCCTTTTAAGTGGGCAGGCCAATTAAGGCCCACTCAGCATGTCCTCGTCTGGAAGCGCTGAGCGCTCCCTGGGCGGGCGGCGGGGGTGGGGGGGGTTTCTCTGAGTTGTTTCCGGTGCTTTTTCACGCACATGCGTGCAAAAGAGTGCAGAGATTTCCCTGAGGCACAGAGGTGGGACATGTGAAAGAATTATTTTTTAAATTTTTATTGACTTTTAAAATGCTTCATGGAACTTCAACCCACCCGTGGTGGAGGTTTCCTGAAAAATGCAAAGGCCACTTGGGCTCTTCACCTGCCTGACAACCTTAAGGTTGGACGGACAGCTCAGCTAATTGAATTAATTACTATTTAAATGGCCTTAATAGGCCTTTGACAGTTTGGTGAGCGCGCAGCTGACTCGGCTGCGTGCCAAACTGAAAATCTAAATGACGTGTGGTGACATCGGGATGCCTGCCCGAAGTCATCGTGCATCATTTTAGGCGTTGGCGAGCAGGCCCCACCCCCACTCACCAACCAGAGAATTCTGCCCAATGTGAAGAATGGGACAATATTTATTTCCTAAGGATGTGAATGCTAGCTGTGGTCACCATGTTTTAACTGTTAACATACTGTCTCACATTTTCATCTCCAATTTAGACAAATGCAGCCAGCTAATTGCAGTGAACAGTGTTAATTGATTTGCTCTGCAATAACTCACATGCATTTGAAAGTGTACTCTGAGATGCAGATCTTGAATTGTTTACCATATTTGTAAAGAAGCAATCCCTGTGATTTTTTAACAGTGTTAACCCATCTAAAGCAAAGGCATGCCCATTACAATATCAGAGAAAGGAATTTCACAGTGACAGATATCCAAACATCATTTCAAGGCCATAGAAATTGCATGTCTCTTTGGGTGACAGAGAAAGAATTGAGAAGAGAGGAACAAAAGTTATGATACAGTCAGGTGACATCAGGGTAACTTTAAGATGATAGGTGACATTTGACAGCAGAATATTTAATAAAACTTATTTATTTCAGCGGTTAAGACTCAAAGCCGCATTGTATTTGAGAAAATAGATCCTTATTATGGGAAAAATATTTTTGAGAGGACCTTGCTAAAAATTGCCTCATTCATTTTAGTGCAGCTTTGACTCTAAGGTAATTTAACTTATAACAAAAATATTCATATTTGCATCTGTTTCCCCAGGAGAGAAGCGTGCATACCTTTCCCTACCTAGACCAGGGGTGAGTTTTTAAATATATTTAATTTTAAAACTTCGGCTCAAAACTCACCTTGAAATGCCACAAGCTACAGAGTAATTTTGATGTTGTGTAATAATGCAAATATGTGACAATGAATTAGGATCTCCTTTTACATCTCTCCCACATTTTATTTCTATTGTGGTTAATATTACCCCTATATCTTTTGGAGTTCAGACTTTCTTCTAAATCACTATCTTGTGTTGCAGCTAAGAGGCAGTTTCCACAATCTCAACAATTCACCTGTGAGCAGAAAACTTTGTGCTTATATGTGCAATGTGTGAGCTAATATGTCCTTTATTTGTATTGACCACTGGGAGATCATGTGGGATACCCTCCATGTTCACCTGCCTTCTCTAAAAACCAATAACACAACAATATCAAAATGGAAAAAAACACCTGGGGGAGAATTTTCTCAGCCGCGTGCGGGGATGGGCCCGCACGCCGACATGTAAATTGACATGCAGTGATGTCAGGTGTGCGCCCCGACATCACCACACGTCATTCCAATCTTCTGTTCGGCGGGGGCACACCAGAGACAGCTGCGCACTGTTAAGGCCATTAATAAACTAATTAAACTGATTCTCAACTCTGCCCTACCAACCTTCAGGTTGACGGGCAGACGAAGAGCCCAAGCGGCCTTCACGTTTTTCATGAAACCTCATCCGCGGAGGGGATGAGGTTTCATGAAGGCTTTATTAAATAATTAATTTTTTTTTGACAATTTATAAACATGCCCCAGCTCATGTGACAGTGTCACAAGAGGCGACATGTCTGAATAATTTTAACCTTTATTTTTTTCAAAGTTTAAATATGAACTTAATCTCCCTGAGGAGATTCTGACTTTTAGAGGAACTTGAATGAATAAAAAGAACACTGGCATGGAGTTTCTGCTATGCTGCAATATTTTTCTTCACAAATTGCCCCAATTTTTTTGTTATTCGTCCGTGGGATGTGGGCATCGCTAGCTAGGCCAGCCTTTATTGCCCATCCCTAATTCAGAGGGCATTTAAGAGTCAACCACATTGCTATTGGTCTGGAGTCACATGTAGGCCAGGTAAGGAAGGCAAATAAGGGCATTAGTGAACCACAATCGACAATGGTTTTATGGGACATCATTAGACTTTTAATTCCAGATTTTTACTGGATTCAAATTCCGCCATCTGCCATGGCAGAATTTGAACCGGGGTTCCCGGTGCCTCTGGATTACCAGTCCAGTGGAAATACCACTATGCCTTCTCCTCCCCTGAATAGGCCAAATAGGCTTCCTGACCACCCCTGCCAAGCCCGCATGCCAAGGGCAAAATTCTGCCCCAAGAAATTTTGAGCAAAAATTGCGTCTGGGGCAAATTGTGATTTCATGGTCCTTTGTGCTGGTTTAAAAATCATTGCACTGAAAACTGGTCCCACCCACAAGACTGCCCATGGACCTAGATCAAATTAATCATGATTGCGAATTTCTGTTGCTGTGTCTGTTTGTTGGCTTTCAAGGAAGCTTTTGAAGTTGTTTGTCTGGATGTGAAGACGCTAAAAGGCTTTTAAAAAAAAATTTAAACGTTTTCTACTAAGAAATTGACTATGTCGATGTAACTAGAAATCAACTTTGTATCTTTTTTTTAAACTCATTTTCAGTTATTTAAAATCATGTTGCTCACAGGTGGTGCACTGGACACATTAAAAATGTAATAAACTGATTTTTAGCTGTGTCTATAAAATTGCACCAAGTTAAAATAAATGTATCTTAAATGTAATAAGGAATATGATATCTTTTAAACTCTTCCAATGTGTATACTATCTCATCATTTAATATATTCCCAGCACCATTTGCACTCTATATGTAAATAAGATGGTGTTAAGTGAAAATCGATAACATATTATTTTGTGTGTCTTTTCTTTTGTTTGTAACAGAAACACACTACAAATTTGAAGACTGTTAAAGCAGTCAAACTAGATGCTGAGGTAAGAGTTTTAGTTTTTGTAAATGTTGCATGTAAAGTATAAATTTGCAGGGCTATATGGAAATAACAGGGGAGTGAGACTAATTGGATAGCTTTCAAAGAATTGGCATTGACAAGGTGGGCTAAATGGTTACCTGCATGATCCTGTAAACAATAATTGAGGAATGGGCTAGTGTTGCCTGTTGGAAGTAGGTATGTATTTTTTCATACTTAAGCTTGTTCTGTCCAGGTGCCCTTCATTGTGCTCAGCAACATCTGGAAGGAAAATGTTTGTTCTATTACAGGAACAGGCAAAGATAGCAAAATTAGGGTTGGAGCTGCGTCTGCACACGTCAGATGTGGATGCAGAAACAGAAAGATGGGAGGACCAAGACAATGAAATTCTTCGTCAAGCACAGAGCATGTCGAGCATGGCGTATTCCATGTATCTTTTCACAAGGTAAGATTGACCATGAAATCAACCTTGCAGAAACATTCATTTCTTTTGGTAAATATAGGAAAAATAAATTAGTTGGAAATGATTAACTTTAGACATTCCCTATTTGACTTTTAGTGGACATATAAGCCTACAGTACAAAACTATCAACACAGTCTCATCAAGGCACTCCTCTCTTGGAGCATGGTTCATAGGGAGGAGTTCTTGGATATCACAGGCCCGCTTGTGCCTAATTCTCAGTCTATTTAAAAGAATGGTTGGAAATTCAGGGCTATGGGCCTGTGATTACCCATCCAATGCTCTCTGCAAGTAGCACTTGTCAGTGGTAGTTGGCCAGTCTGGAAACCAGCTGTATTATGTTGAAATTACAATCTATTAGGTTGCCAAAAAAGTGATAGCACATATTGCTTCAATCTGTAGGGATGCCTCCCACACTGTGTCATCCATTCAGCGTTGAACACAGGTTCAAGTGGCCTGGTATCCATCACTTGCTCAACTAAGCTGCTGATCCATGAACAAGTGTATGGACAATTTGTAACATTCCTATAGTGTAGTCACTGCAGCATTCCTAATTCTTCTCCTTTTCTGAGCAGCCACTCGGGTCAATCTAGTGTGGCGTCTGTCTGCTTTGTCATGTTTCTCTATCACATAATTGTAGGTAAATTTTTTTAAGCAAATTCCTTACAGCTGTTTTATTTTAGAAAGGATTGTTGGAGGAAATCTTCATAAATAGAAAAAAAGTAGGCATTTGGAATACACAGAGAAACTCTTCCCGCAACACAAAATAGCTTCTTAATATGGGTGCATTTCCCAAAACTTGTAATGCTCGTTTGTAGTTTTACTGTCTGTCTCTCTCACTCACATGCGTGGCATGCATACACATACGACACTAGACTGTGTATTACATGATGCAATATCCCTATCCTTATAAATCAGCAAGTCACCTAAGTTATGGTGAGCAGTGGAACAGGAGTTCTGTTGGTATAATATATAATGAGTTTTGAGATGTGTCCAACATTCTTCAGGTGTCATGCTTAGTCACACATTTAAAATTTTGTTTATTGTACTTTTTAAAAAAAGTATAAGACTTTCATCTAATTCCCACTGGTTTCTGAGAAACGTTCTCAAGCAACAGAAAATATCCTCATAATGCTCTAAAGAAGGATAAAACCCTGAAGTCTTAAAAGGACAGTTCAGCTTACACAAGGTAATACTTTATCCTGCAACCTACAGCCTGGCAGTAAGGTAATATATTGTGTATCCCGTGCTATAATGTTACAGTTCTTATTAAGTAGCCTATCCTGTGATTTACTGAGAAACACCATCAGAGATCCACTGATACAAAATGTAAAAGATACATTACTGGAGTTGACTAAAACCTTTGTTACTTTGCATTCCTGATCTGGAATGCTTAGCGCTGGTTATAAGAAATGAGAAGCTATTTGTTTAGCTTTGCTGCTGATGAGGACGTTTATTTCCACAATGTAAAATCTAACTTAACTTCTAACTTAACAGGATAATACATAATGAACAAAAGAATTTTTTTATTTGACCCCGACAGAAGGATCTTTATTACTTATGCATATATTACTTTGAAGTCTAGATGGCCTCCTTTAAAGCTTTTTTTAGATTTCCCAGTGTGACACGCTCAGTCATCTGGAAGTCAACTTGCACCCAGTCTTTGTGCTCTCTACTGCCATGTAATAGTAACTCATAGTAAATTTCGCTCTGATTCTTCCCAACACCCCCAACCCCACCCCTCGACTTCCACTGTGGCAATACTTGACTCTGTTTTGGCATCTTCCTCAAAACAGCTGAGATCAGGAACTGCCCATGGCTGATTCCTACCACTGTCATATAAACTCATTCATGTATCATCACAATGCCTCACCATATTACCACTGATAATACATTTTACATGCACTATCATTGGTGTACATTGTTTTGTCCATCCTACAATGTCATTTTAAAATCTAATCTGAAACATCATACTTAAAAATGAATCCTAAGAACTTTACTTTTTAATTGTTCTCTTTATTTCAGAGGAGAAGGCCTTTTGAAAACAACACAAGATTTATTTCACCAGGCAGATGTAAGTAGACTCCTTGCTATCTTCATGTTGTGCTTAAAGTAACGGGGTTTTTCTTCAAATGGAAACAGTTATGAAGAATAATGGCTTATAAATTATGTCTCTGTACAGTGATTGATATTTCCTGTAAGCCGATAGCCTTGTTGCATTTGGGTTATGTATTTTTAGCTCAGTTCATTTAATTTTAGATGTGCTTTGGAATACAAGTCATGGTGAAATAGAAGTTTTATGCACATATAAGTATATTATATCTGCACTAATGTTATGGCCTGTGATCTGATTTGAACCACTCGCATTTGATTTGTTACTTAAGTGTTTTTCACGTGTCGGCGCAGGCTCGATGGGCTGAAGGGCCTCTTCTGCACTGTGTGATTCTGTGATTAAGTGAGGTGTAATTGCACTGTGGGAGTATCAGGAGTAGTCATTCAGTATCTGACCACCATCATACCTCTCTTCTGTAGCACAGTTTGGCTTTTTGTTTAGCTGCTGTATCCATGCCCCCAAGTTCCTGGGTAAAAAGGTGTAAAGTAACAAGGGTCACTTTAATTTTTGCTAAAATTGCAGCCTCCTGACTTGTACCAAGAGTGGGAGCAAGAACTTTTGGTAATCAGATGGGCAGAGATGAAACTGGGGTCTAAATGAAGTTGCTGGATCCCTCATTATATGTATGCACTATGCTGTTAACTATTTCTGACAGGAGCTCTAGCTACTGAGATTCAAGTCCAGAATGTCAAAGCAGCAACGAGGACTGGTGGGATGAGCTCTATTTTGGTTGTACTACTGCCTAGTTTGTGATCACAAATAGTAGTGAGACTTAGATAGCCTTCTCTTTCACTATGTGTGTGTCAGCAGTCATGAGCATGATAAATTTGTATGAAATGTGAAATTTGTGTGATTTTCAATGGTCATTCCCTAGGAAACCTTAAGAACAAGGGCTTCTCTTGACACATGGGATCCTATACTTAGTAATCTTTAAGTTTTTCACAGACCGAAATACAGGTACACCAGCCCAAATGTCAAGAGCAGATTTGGTTCTTTCACTGTACTTTTCCCTGTTACAGATCTTTGCTGAAGAAGGTCTTAGATTTCACACATCTCTTCATTCTCTCTCAAATCAGGTATGCTGCCAAGAACCACTTGCATTTTAGAATTAAACACACTTCAAATCTGCACCACTACAAGCACACACGTGCATTACTTTTGCAATGGATAAGAATTTCAATATATTTCTGTGTCTGCTTCATATCCAATGTTAATATAAAATAAACACACATGCTGGAAATCTGAAGCATATGCACCTTTTATCAGAACAAAAGATTGTCTTCTATTCTGATATAGGGTTGATGTTCAAAATGCTAATCAGTCTTCTCTATGATTTACATGCTGTCTGTTTCCAGTTTGTTATATGAAAGCTTTTTCAGATGTTTTACATCAGAAAATGTGTGTCTTGAAAGTTGGCAAAAATGTCAGCACTTAGTTATTCATCTTTGCAAAATCCTTATGGTTCTAATTCTCCAAGGGGAGAGTTTGATTTGATCTGGAATCTCATCCATATTCATTTGTACCTGACACACATTTTGTGGCATGTGAACATCAATTTCTATTTTAAATTCATTACAATCCATTATTTTAAAATCAATGTTAATTCT
This sequence comes from Carcharodon carcharias, assembly GCF_017639515.1. Taxonomy (NCBI): domain Eukaryota; kingdom Metazoa; phylum Chordata; class Chondrichthyes; order Lamniformes; family Lamnidae; genus Carcharodon; species Carcharodon carcharias. Next base: position 77,189,125 of record NC_054469.1, on the reverse strand, counting down.
CTTTTCACAACCACAGTATACCTACATGAGACGGTCAAAGTGCTTAGACGCACATTCTTATTTATATGCACATCATGTTCTACCGAAGGTTGAAGAATAACAAGATTATCACAGGCAGATCTTCTTGGGCTTTATTTCATTAGCTATGTAACTAATGTGTTTATTAGCTGTAAAATCAAATCTTAAGAAGCTGGGTTTATTCAGTTTGACTGTGACACAATAAATACACTGTGTACAAATAACCGGCGAGATGTTTCAAAGTCTTGAACATTTAATTTAGCTTTCAATATTAGAAAATTTAATTACAAAAATGATGACTTGACACAGTTCTAATCCATTCCCATGCAATGTGTTCTGACAGTGACTTAACTCTGAACCAAATGTCTTTTTCTGTCCTCAGCTGGAAGAGGATGAAAAGACAGCTCTGATGATGGAGACAGAGAGGTTTCCTATCTTGTGTCAGCAGCTGCAGATAACTAGCAAAACCCCTGTTCATGGCAAAGCTGCCACTTTTGCTAAGGTCTGTAGCTTTCTTTATATGGAATGGTGGTTGGTAGGGTGGGTTACAAATTGCAATTTCATATTGGACATGTAAATTCAAACCTTCCAATTGTCACTGGCCTATGTTTAACCAGATAAACTGCATTTACAGCACTACAGCTGATGGTTAACCTGGTCTTTGACTTCAATATGAGGTGATATTCTAACCTTGAGAGGAGAGTTGTCTAATATGATTTTGATGCTTGCCAAACTTATGGCATCAGGTCACCATATTTGCTGCATGATACAAAATATGTGCAATATTAATAAAACAAATGTGCAATTTTTGAAAATAGGTTTGAGGTTTTAAACTGTTAGCAAACAAGATTAACACACTCACTGTCAGAGCCAGGAGAACAGCTTCAAAGAGGTTTTGCAATCCAACTGTTCATAACGCAAGCCTGCTGCATACACTTGCCGAGTGGTGACAATCTGTTAACTGAAGCGTTCTCTTTCTGACAGTGTGCTCCAGATCATTTTTAAAAATTGAAATAGAGACAGTTTACTCTTGAAGAAATTTATCAGAATCAATATATTAGAAGACTTGGGAAGGGAAAAGAATCAACAGATCTACCTTTTGGCTACTGTGTTCTGACTCTTGCTTTGCTTACGCTCTGTTGCCTGCCATTTCCAAACAAAGCATTAGTTCATTTAATAGACCTTTGGCTTGTGGCTGACCTCCTGTAATCTCTCCTTTTACACCAAAAGTGCCCTATTTCTTTCAATTCCTTGTTTCAACAGATCTATTAAGATGAAGGCTGAATTACATTTGGATGTTTCTGTCCCACCCCAGCTAGCCAAAATTGAACATTTCAACCCTCACAGGCAGACATGCATTGCTGCCCATCACTCAAGCACCTGGGTTATTTTGAGGAAACTGCCTATTTCCACTTAAGCAAAACCAAGGTATTCAGTTAGCATCCTGTGTCATTAGATTCCCCAAGAATATTTCAAAAGCAATCAGACTGCTGACCTCCCAAAGACTGGCCCTGTTTTCACAGCACTTCACAGAGCACCCAGAGAGAACAGGAACAGAAAAGGTAACAAACAGACTATTTTTCTTGGCGGAGAAGAAAAGAGTTGACATTTCGAGTCCTCATGACCCTTCGAAGGGTCATGAGGACTCGAAATGTCAACTCTTTTCTTCTCCACCGATGCTGCCAGACCTGCTGAGTTTTTCCAGGTAATTCTGTTTTTGTTTTGGATTTCCAGCATCCGCGGTTTTTTGTTTTTAGACTATTTTTCTTGTTTCATTGAGTTTTAATGGCAGACAATTTTAAAATGCTCTATTTTTCCACAGTTGTGGCACTCTGCTCCCCCTGCTGGGCATTTTTCCCACTTATGCAGATTTTTCCTGCCACACTGAGAGCATTTTAAGATGGCGGTTAGCGCGCTTTTCCCTATTTTCACAGGATTCTGCTTTGATGCGCTTTCGCTGTACTGACCTACATGCTGAATGGCCTCACTCACTTGTTTCCATGGGACCTCGCCTTCCCTGCAAACAAATGCTCTATTTTGCTTTCTGAGCGATTTGTACTACCTCGATTGGAGTTATAACTTCTCTTCAAAACAAAAACAGAATTACCTGGAAAAACTCAACAGGTCTGGCAGCATCGGCGGAGAAGAAAAGAGTTGACGTTTCGAGTCCTCATGTTTGCTTGTTTGCAAGAGATCTGATAGAGCTTCTTCTAAGCCCCGAACCATACAATCACGAATCAATTCTTCCCCTAATATTCCATAGTCATAATGTTCTACCTGACCTGTTGGTGAACGAATCCATGCTCTTACCTTTGTCTTTATTTTGCTTGTTAAATTTTTCCCTTTCTATGATTAAATTTTTGCAAATGCTGAAAAAGGAATCAAATGCTTGCAGGACTTAATAATGCAATAGTAGCACAAGTAGATCAAACCTATTTATTTCTAACAGCCATTATAGAGATATGGTTGAAAAGTGACCAATGCTGGGAACTAATTATTCCAAAAATCTTAACTTTTAGAAGAGATAAGAAAAAGGAAAGAAGGAAGAGGGGTGGCTCTGAAAATAAAGGATGGGATTAAGACAATAAAGGGAAATGCCGCTAGCTCAGAAAATGAAGAGATTGAATCAGTTTTGGTGGAGCTTAGAAACATCATAGGGCAGAAAACAACGTTGGAGTTGTTTGTCAGCTCCCTAACTGGAGTTGTAGGGCAGAGGAAATACGAGGTGCATTTAGCAAGAGGAATGCAGTAATTGTGGGGGACCTTAATCTTAAAAGTGCACAGGACAAGTTCATTGAATGTACATCAAATAGTTTTCTAGATCAGGATGTTGAGAAACCAACTGCAGAACAGGCTAAAACAAAAACAGAATTACCTGGAAAAACTCAGCAGGTCTGGCAGTATCGGCGGAGAAGAAAAGAATTGACGTTTCGAGTCCTCATGACCCTTCCACAGAACAGTTCTGTGGAAGGGTCATGAGGACTCGAAACGTCAACTCTTTTCTTCTCCGCCGATGCTGCCAGACCTGCTGAGTTTTTCCAGGTAATTCTGTTTTTGTTTTGGATTTCCAGCATCTGCAGTTTTTTTGTTTTTATCTCTGCAGAACAAGCTATTTTAGATCTAGTGTTGTGCATCGAGAAAGGGTTAATGCAGCTTCTGAGAAGAGTAACCATAACGTGGTAGAGTTTTATTTTGAGTTTGGAAGTGATTTTGTTAAATCTGAAACTAGGGTCTTAAATCTAAATAAAGCAAATTGTGCATGTATGAGGGGCGAGTAGGCTAACGTAGATTGGGAATCTGTATGAAATGGTAATCATGGAATGTTTACAGCAAAAGAGGTCATTTGGCTATTCGTGTCAGTGCTAGCTCTCGACAAGAGCAATTCACATAGTGCCACTCTCCTGGCATTTCCCTGATAGCCCTGTAAATTTTTCCTTTTCAGCTAATGATCCAATTCTCTTTTGAATCTCTCTTTTGAACCACACTTTCGGGTAGTGCATTGCCGATCCTAACTACCTGCTGTGTAAAAATGTTTTTTCTCATGTCACCATTGCTTCTTTTGCCAATGATTTTAAACCTGTGTCTTCTGGTTCTCGATCCTTCCACCAATGGGCAGTTTTTCTCTATTTACTCAGTCCTGACCCCTCATGATTTGGAATGCTTCTATCAAATCTCCTGCCAATCTTCTCTTCTCCAAGGAGGATAGTTCCAGCTGCTCAATTTTATCCGTGTATCCTGGAATCATTCTCATGAATTTTTTCTGCATCCTGCTCAATGCCTTCACATCCTTTCTAAAGAATAGTGCTCAGGAGCTGGATGCAGCACTGCAGTTGAGTTCAAATCAGTATTTATACAAATTTAACTTAACTTCCTTGCCTCTATTGATAAAGCCCAGGATTCAGTATGCCTTATTAATCACTCTGTCACGTGTCCTGCCACCTTCAACAATTTATGCACACATACGCCCGGTTCTCTCTGCCACTGCAGCCCCTTTAGAATTGTACCCTTTAATTTATATTGTCTCATTGTTCTTCCTAGCTAAATAAATCACTTCACACTTCTCTGCATTAACTTTCATCTGCCACTTGTCCACCCATTTCATCAACCTGTTTATGTCCTTTTGAAGTTCTACACCATCCTCCTCACTGCTCACAATACTTAAAAATTTGTATCATTTGCAAATTTTTAAATTGTGCCATGCACACCAAGGCCTATGTCATTAATATGCATCAGAAAGACCAAGGGTCCTAACACTGACCCGTGGGGCATTCCACTAAACACCTTCCTCCCATCCGAAAAATGACTGTTTAACACCACCATTTCCTGCTACACAGCCAATTTCATATCCATGTTTCCACCGTCCCTTTTATTCCATGAGCTATAACTTTGCTCACAAGTCTGTGGTGCAGCAACATATCAAGTGCCTTTTGGAAGTCCATGTACACCACATCAACCTCATTACCCTCATCAATCCTCTCTGTTACCTCATCAAAACACTCCAAGTTAGATAAACACAATGTGCCCTTTAAAAATCCTGGCTGGCTTTGCTTAATTAACCCGCTTTTGCCCAAGTAACTATTAACTTTGTCCCGAGTTATCATTTCTAATATCTTCCCCACCGCAGAGGTTAAATTGACTAGCTTGTAGTTGCTGGGCTTATCTTTACACCCTTTTCTGAACAAGTGTAACATTTGCGATTCTGCAGTCCTCTGGCACCTCCCCTGAGTTTAAGGATGATTGAAAAATTATGGCCAGTGTCTCCACAATTTTCATTCCCACTTCCTTCGGTATTCTTGGATGCATCTCATCCGGTCCTGGTGCCTTATAAACTTTAAGTGCAGACAGCGGATCCAATACTACCCCCTTGTCAATTTTAAACCCTTCAAGTATAACTACCTTCTTTTTCACCATGACCTGACAGCATCATCTTCCTTGGTAAAGACAGGTGCAAAGTATTCATTTATTAGCACAGTCATGCCTCCCTGCAGCCATGCATACATCCCCTCTTTGGTCTCTAATTGGTCCAATTCCTTATTTTCCTTTTTACTATTTATGTGCCTATAGAACACATTTGGATTCCCTTTTATGTTGACTGCCAGTCTCTTCTCATTTTCACTCTTTGATTCTCTTATTTGCTTTTTCAATTCCCCTATGAACCCTCTATGTTTATTCTGGTTCTCTGTTGTATCATCCAACTGACATCTGTCTTAAGCACACTTTTTCTGTTTCATCTTAACCTCTTAGCTTTCTGGATGATGGAAGAGTTATGTATTTATTTTCCATCCCCTTCACCTTCATGGGATTATATCTTGACTGTGCCTGAATCATCTCTTGGTTAAAAGTAGCCCATTGTTCAGTCACAGTTTTTCCTGCTAATCTTTGATCCCAATTTATCTGGGCTAGATCCCATTTTACCCTATTGAAGTTGGCTTTCCCCCAATTAATTATTCTTACCCTGGATTGTTCCTTGCCTTTTTCTATAGCTAACCTAAATCTTATTGTACAATGATGATTGTCCCATAAATGTTCACCTAGTGATACTTGATTCACTTGGCCCACCTCATTCCCAAGAACCAGGTGCAGCAGTGCCTACTTTCTTGTTGGACTGGAAGCATATTACTGTAGAAAATTTTCCTGAACAGACTCGAGGAACTCTTGCCCCTCTCTGCTCTTTACACTACTATTATCCCAGAGTAAATTTGGATAATTAAAGTCCCCCATTATGACAGCGGAACATAGGAGCTGGAGTAGGCTATTCAGCCCATCGAGCCTGCTCCACCATTCAATATGATCATGGCTGATAATCCATTTCAATGCCTCTTTCCTATGCTATCCTCATATCTCTTTATGCCATTGGTATTTCTATAATTCTTCCACTTTTCTGAAATCTCCTTGTAAATTTGTTCCTTTACATCTTTTGCACTAATTGGTGGCCGATGGACTTCTCCGAGTAATGTCATTGCACCTTTTATGTTCCTTAGCTGCAGCTAAATAGATCCTGTCCTTGACCCCTTTGTGATACCCTCTCTCCCCAGCACTGCAATGTTCTCCTTAATCAATACTGCCACCCCTCCTTTCCTTCCTTCTCTGTCTTACCTGAACACCTTGTATCAAGGAAAATAAATGTCTAGTCCTGCCCTTCTTTCAGCCAGGTCTTCATTATCACCACAATATCATATTTTCACGTGGTTATCTGTGCATGCAACTCACCTATCTTATTTACCACACTACGTGTATTAAAATACATGCGCAGTAACCTAACTTAGACTTTATTGCTTCCCCTCTTACGCTGAACCTGCCTAATACCTTTCTATTTCCTACCCTAGTGTCTCTCCCAGTATTCTGTGCACCTTGCCAAGTTATTTTAAACCTTCCCCAATAGCAACAGCAAATCACTCCAGAAGGAAATTGATGCTAGCTCTTTGGATGTAACCCATCCGACCTGTCTCCCTCAGAACTAATTCTAATGTCCCAGGAATATAAAGCCATCCCTGCTGCCCCATCTTTCTGGCCACACATTCATCTGCTTTAACCTTATGTTTCTATACTCAGTTGGTCATAGCACTGGAAGTAATCCAGAGATGACAGTAGACAAATGGCTGAAAGAATGAATACATAATTTGCAACAAATATACCTTAATTTAAGGCATGAAAAAAGTGATCTAACTGTGTTTAACAAGAGGAGTTAGAGATTGGAGGATTTTAGAACTTAACCAAGGAGGAGCAAGAAATTGATAGGAAAGAGAATATGAGAGTAGACTAGGCAGGGGCATAAAAAACAATTGTAAATGTTTCCATTGGTATGTAAATATAAAGAGATTAGTGAAAGTAAATGTGAATCCATTAGAAGCAGATAAAGGTTGTTACAATTATGAGATTAATGTTTTTGGACTGTATCTTTAAATTTAGGGTAAATGAAGGGGGTCATGTGACCTGTTCTGTCTACCTAACAGTAAGCCTGGGTGGTTTGATTGTTAGAGATCAAAGGAGGACTTAGATTGTTTTACTGAGAAGAATTTGCAAGGTATGTACGCTTGGAGACAATGGCAGCAGTCTCTGAGTTTGTAATGAGTAGACTAGTGAGTCACCCAAAGTCCCAGAAAGATATTGTAGGTATCAGGTTGTAAACAATTATTCCGTAAAATGCCCATTTACTTCTAAGGGAGTTGAGAACATGGATAGCTAATTAGCATTTCTACCTAGATACAAGGCTAATGTGTTTCACGTTGCCATGAGGAAGAAAGCAGAGGAAGCCATTTTTGAGATCGGGTTACAGGTTTCTGTACAAAATCAATGTGCATTATAGGAAGGATGTGATTGCACTAGAGAGAGCAGAGGAGATTTACCAGGATGTTGCCTGGGCTGGAGAGTTTTAGTTATGAGGAGAGATTGGATAGACTGGGGTTATTTTCCCTGAGCAGAGGAGATTGAGGGGGTAGATGATTGAGGTGTATAAAATTATGAGGGGCATAGATAGGATAGACAGGAAGGACTTTTCCCCTTAGTGGAGGGATCAATAACCAGGGGGTATAGCTTTAAGGTAAGGGGCAGGAGGTTTAAAGAGGATGTGAGGAAGAATTTTTTCACCCAGAGGGCAGTGGGAATCTGAAAATCACTGCCTGAAAGGGTGGTAGAGGCAGAAACCCTCATAACATTTAAGAAGTATTTGGATGTGCACTTGCGATGCCATGGCATACAAGGGCTTAGTGCTGGAAAATGGGATTAGAATAGTTAGGTACTTGTTTGTCCGGCACAGACTCAATGGGCTGAAGGGCCTTTTTCTGTGCTGTAGATCTCTATGCCTCTATGGTCAGCAGAGGGAAACGGCTGCTTGAGTTTGCGAGCTATCACGGCTGGATGTGAGAGGGAAAAGGTCTCTAGTTGAAGAGATACATCCTGCAGCCATTTAAGGATTTGAATATTTCTCCTGGCATGACCAGGGAGAAGAATCGTTGGAATAGGCTTTACTGCTGGTGGCGGATTTTAAAAGCTCTCCAGAAACTGAGGAAAGCACCTGGAGATGGTCACACAAAGTTACTACTTGGTGAAAGTGGGACACAGAAATCCATTGGAGGCTGGGAACAACTGTGGACTGTTTGCCAAAATGACTGGTCTTCCCATGAGAGTGCTAATGGGGACATCTAGGCTCCACAATCACCAGCAATGGGTGATAAGAATAGGAGAACATCACTTCCTATAGTTTAAAGTGCAAGTTGTCTACAAAAAGAAAATCGTGTTTAGTCAACCGTGTTTTCTTCATCATTTGTTACAGTAATAGTTTTAAAATGTGAAATCTTGCCATGTCATTCTTTCAGCTAATAACTGGAAGTTCAAATCTCTTTAAAAGTTATTGGTTTCTATGGAGATCATAACAAGGTGGAATTTTAATGGGGATTAAGGATATGATGAAGATATTGAAGAAATATTTTGTATTTGTCTTCAGTAAGAAATACAAGAGTGATCCAGAAACAATGGCAAAACCAGGGGGCTAGCGAAAATGAGGAATTTGAAATCCGTATAAGTAAAGAAATAGTACTTGAGAAATTAATGGGACCACTGGTTGGTTGGCAGCTTTCCATCTTGTGAGCTGTGATAGCCGACTGTGTTAAGCCTGCCTGCCTGGTGTGGCTCAGGAGCTCCTCTCTGGCATGGCAGTCTTTGCTGCATTTCCTGCACAGAAAGACAGTAGACTGCGAAGGTGCAGGATTTGCTGGCCTTGGTTTTCTCTGGGCCTCCTTCTTAACAAGCTGTGTTTTCCATTTCTGTTTGCCTTTTCCAATGCCCCTCCAAACAGTCAACCATCAAAGGTCACAGCCGTCAGCGACTGTCTCCCCGTTGTCAGTGTCCAACATCTTCATTGGCAGGATTTTCCTGTCAGCGAACGGGCCCCATCCCCCGCTCGCAGACGCATAAAATGACGCGCGATGACGTCGGGTGGAACTCCCGACATCACCGCGCCCCATTTAAATTTTCACGTAGGCGGGATGCAGCAAAATCAGCTGTGTGCCCGCCGATCTGTCAGTGGCCAAATGAGGCCATTGACAGTCATTAAAGTAATTAATGGACCTGCCCATCCAATCTTAAGGTTGGCGGGCAGGCCAGGAATCCTAGTGGGAATTAGCAAAAGCATGAAGCCTCATCCACGGGAGGGATGAGGTTACATGTAGGTTTTGAAGAAATTAAAGTTTTTAAAAAATATAATGGACATGTCCCAACTCATATGACAATGTCACATGAGGGGACATGTCAGGGAATTTTCTTTTTCCTATTTTTAATATTTTTGACAGGAGAGGCGATCTCCCTGAGGCAGCACTTAGCCTCAGGGAGATGAGTGCGCTCTTTCATGCACATGCGCGAAAGAGCGCACTGTCAGGCTTCGGGATTCCCCCCCCCCCCCACCCGCACAGGGAGCACATAGCGCTTCTGTGCGGACGTCACACTGGGCGGGCCTTAATTGGCCCACCTACGTAAAATGGCAGTGGCGCCCCCGATCAGGGGGTGCCGATCGAAGGTGCGTCTCTGCGCGCCCACACTTCAACTTCACCCCCGATGGAGGGATAAGCTTGCCTCATATCTCACTTGCAGATGTCCTTGTATCAGAGGTATGGATGTCCAGAAGGTCTTGACCCAGTGGCCAGTTCCCTGTACAAAAGGTCTTTGGGCATATGGCCATTAAACATATAATGGACATGGCTGAGCCAGCGCAGATGTCACTGGCTTAGTAATAGTGGTGGAATGAGCACATTTAATGACCTGAGTTGGTGATCTTGTGCTACCAAGAGATGTCGAGGATACATCTGAGACAGCGAAGGCGGAAACTGTTCAGTCTTTTCTTCTGCCTACCATGTTCTATCCCAGTCTTACCACTGCAGAGGAATGCACTGTGGGCACAGCCTTGCTAGACTCAGTTTGATGTTCTCAGTCAGGTTGTTGTTGCTCCACACTGTTTTACTCAGCTTAGACATAACAGCTGCAGCTTTTGTTATGTGTGCATTGATTTCAGCATCAAGTGACAGATTGCTGGTGTTTGTGGAGCCTAGATATGTGTGAAACTATTAACAACATCCAGCATCACATTGCCATGCTCCCATCTATCAGCATTGACATTTGTCTCCTGATGCTGATGGTCAAAACAAATTCTTCACAGGCATTGGAGAGTCTGTCCATTTGCTGCTGAATGTGTTCCTTGGTATGGAATGCTAGTGTGGCATCATCAGCATAGAGCAACTTTCTGAAGAGGATTAGTGACAAATCCCTTGGACTTGATGACCTACTTCCTGAGGTTTTAAAAGCAACAGCTGCAAAGATGCAAAGTTGTGATCTTCCTTAGAATTCCTTAGATTCTAGAACAGTTTCCAAAGATTGGAAAGTAACAAACATAACAGAAATATTTAAGAAAGGAGGAAGAGAGAAAATGGGAATTTTAAAAAACGATTTAGCAAAATCATCACAAATTTAAGATGGTGAAATTGCATTGACAAATCTGTCAAACCAAAATACAAAGTACAGATGCTGGAAATCTGAAAGAAAAACAGCAATGTTTCAAATACTCAACAAGTCAGGTAGCAACTTTGGAGATGAAAGGCCACAGACCTGAAATGTTAACTCTCTTTTTCTCTCCACAGATGCTGATGACCTGCTGAGTATTTCCAAAATTTTCTGTTTTTCTTTATGACCAGTCTGTTCTTTTTCTTGAGGATATAACTAGTAGGATGGATAACTGGAACCAGTGGATGTTGTGTATTTGAATTTTCAAAAAACATTTGATAAGGTGCCATACAAGAAGTTATTGCACAAAATTAGGGCTCACGAGATTTTGAGTAATATATTAACATGGATTGACGTTTTGTTAATGGATTGAAAACAGGACCTTTTTGGGTTGGTATGCTGTAACTATTGAGGTGCCACAAGGGTCAGTACTTGGGCCTCAGCTATTTACAATCTATATTAATGACTTGGAGGAGGAGATTGAGCGAAACACATCCAGGTTTGCTGACGATACAAAGTTAAGTGGGGAAATAAGTGCTAAGTGCAATGCAAAGAGGCTGCAGAGGAATATTGACAGATTGGGTGAATGGCAAGAACATGCCAGATGGAAGACAATGTGGAAAAGTGCAAAGATATTCAGTTTGATGTGATAAATAAAATAGCAAAATATTTTTCGAATGGTGAGACACTCCGATATGTGTGCATTCAGAAGGACATTGGTGCCCCTCTACGTGAATCATAGAAAGTTAATATGCAAGTACAGTAAGCAATTAGGAAGGTAAATGGAATGTTAGCTTTTGTTACAAAGGAATTAGACAGTGAAACTAAGCAAGTCTTACTACAATTGTATGGGCAATTGGTGAAGTCACACCTGGTGTAATGTGTGCAGTTTTGGACTCCTTAGCTGAGGAAGGACATCGTTGCACTCCCTCAAGGGCAAGTAAGGTTCACCAGACTGGTTCCTGGGATGAAGGTTTGTCCTACAGGAAGAGATTGGGGAGACTAGGTTTATATTGCTTGGAGTTTAGAGGAGTGAGGGAAGATCCAATTGTAACATATAAAATTCTTAAGCAACTTGACAAGGTAGATGCTGAGAAAATGTTTCTCCTGGCTAGGGAATCTAGAAGATGGGTTCACAATCTCACTAAGGGGTTGATCATTGAGGACTGAGATGAAGTGAACTTTCTTCACTCAAAAGGTTGTGAATCTTTAGAATTCTCTATCCCAGAGAGCTGTGCATGCTCAGTCATTGAATATTCAACAGGGGGTGAAGGCCTTTAGGTACTAAGGAAATTAATGGCTATGGAGGTAATGCAGGAAGGTGGAGTTGAGGTAGAAGATCATCCCTGATCTTCTTGAATGGCAGAGCGGGTTCGAGGGGCCAAATGCTATTCTAGCTCCTATTTCTTACATTCCCAAATGTGAGGAATCCAAAGTAAATTGTACTGCTTACGGATAAAGGGAATAATTCACAGTTAGAAGGAAAAGCACCGATTTTTGTCAGAATCCAAATAGATATGGTGGGTGTGCAAGGAAAGGAATCTGTGTAAAGAGTTAGTTAAGTGCGTATCAATAATTGCTTGAACACAATTTCAGTAAATAAGTATCAGTAATGCATATTATTCTGTTATACTATTGTATGTTTTTAGGTTGACACTTCCATTCAAGAAACTAAGAATGTAATGACCGTATTGATGAAGATTCTTTCTCTTTGTTACAAATTATTAAAAAAGGTAAGATAATAAGGACCTGAAGCAAATCATTTCACAAAATTATATGCCTGGATCAAATGATCTATAAATTTCAAATAAAACTAGCTAATTGGCAGATTGTGGCCTATTCATCAGTAATGAAGCAATTCAACATGAAAGCTAAAGATTGAATCTTTTTGCACAAAATAGCATTGTAGACATCTAAAGTGTTAAAATACTGTAGATCTGAAAATCAAAAATAAAAACATAAAATGCTGGAAACACTCAGTAGTGTACTAATGAAGGATCATTGACCTAAAGCATTGGCCCAAATTTTCACGACAATGAAAGGGCTCTCTGCCTTGGCCAAAATGGTGCTGGAGCCCCAATTTCAGAAGTCCTGCCCCTGAACCTTGCACACACTATTTTCGCCAGTGAAGGAACAGGGTTGTTGCTTGCACATCCTTGGTTCTCAGAGGCAGCTGCACATGTAGAAGTGCAACTGCCTTCAAACTGATGCAATTTTCGTTAGTGGAATGTCCAAAACATGACTTGTGGGGTTTAAACATTTAAGAAAAAGGTCTAAAGCCGCTGGAGTTAAATGGAGAGGCAGGGTACCCTTTTGGAGAGGCAGGGTACCCTTTTGGAGAGGCAGGGTACCCTTTTGGAGAGGCAGGGTACCCTTTTGGAGAGGCAGGGTACCCTTTTGGAGAGGCAGGGTACCCTTTTGGAGAGGAAGGGTACCCTTTTGGAGAGGAAGGGTACCCTTTGTGAGAGGCAGAAGGGTACGGTACCCCTTTGGGACAGGTCCGGTGCCCTTTGGAGTTGTAAAAATTAGACATAAATATGCATAAGAAGTGCTTAAACTCAGTGGAACTGTCAAGTTGTCATGGCATTTAAATCCCTAAGTTATTTAATTCTTTCAAACAAAAACAGCCTGCAGTTTAAAAAAAATCAGTGCTTGCAATTTCATCAACTGTCTGTTGACAAAAGCCTGAGGTTTATCATTATAGGATTAGGGCTGCATGACTGATTTCGCAACCTATCACCACAGTCAGGGTCTTGTAAATTCAGAGTTTAATTGACAGTGCCAAGTGATCATAAAATCTTTGATGTGGGACTGTGAATACAATTGTTTATTTTCATTAGGGATTAAGTACTTGAAGTAATTTAAACATATTGAATGGGAATTTATGAATTCATGTTCTTTTAAAAATTTTTATTCATGCATGGAATGTGGCATCGCTGGCTAAGCCAGCATTTATTGCCCATCCTAATTGCCCTTGAGAAGGTGGTGATGGGCTGCCTTCTTGAACCGTTGCAATCCATGTGGTGTGGGTACACCCACAGTGCTGTTAGGGAGGGAATTCCAGGAGCTTGACCCACCAACAGTGAAGAAACGGCAATATATTTCCAAGTCAGGATGGTGAGTAGCTTGGATGGGAACTTCCAGCTGGTGGTGTTCCCATGTGTCTGCTGCCCTTGTCCTTCTAGATGGTAGTGGTCGTGGGTTTGGAAGGTGCTATCTCAGGAGGCTTAATGAGTTCCTGCAGTGCAACTTGTAGATGGTACACTTTGCTGCCACTGTGCATTGGTGGTGGAGGGAGTGAACATTTGTGGGTGTGCCAATCAAGCGGGCTGCTTTGTCCTGGGAGGTGTCAAGCTTCATGAGTGTTGTCGGAGCTGCACTCATCCAGGCAAGTGGAGACTCTTCCATCACTCCTGACTTGTGCCTTGTAGATGGTGGGAAGGGTTTGGGGAGTCAGGAGATGAGTTACATGTTGCAGGAGGCACCAGTAGATACTTAGAACTTTAGTTCATTTCAGCATGTGTCCTGAGGCTTACCCATGGTAGATACTGGTTGAGTTAGCATGGTGGAAGGATAAAGGGTGGTATGTGTGTGGGGGGTGGGGGGTTGTCATGAATTGGCACTGTTGATACAGGGGCTCAAAAGGGATATGGGGGTGAGTAGAGTGGCATAGGTTGGCATGGATGGGGCATGGGGAGTGTGTGAGGGTGTGGGCTCAAAGAGCTGTTTTTGGGTTTTATTGATTTTTTTCACAGCTGGGATAAAGTGCCAGAGCGTTGAGGCTGGCCTCAGCACCCAGCAGCCCCTGTGGCTGCTCCCTCCATATTCTCCCTGGGGGCTGGCGGGCCAACTCCCGTTAACAGCCACACCACCGGAATGAAAATCTGAAGGTGCAGGAGCTGCTCCCAACTCGGATTTGCGGGGTTGGAAAATTTCCTAGCTCTGTGCTCCCAACTTGGGAGCAAAAGTTCAGTCCGTTAACTCTTTCGCTCCATAGATGCTGCTGACCTGCTGAGTGTTTCCAGCATTTCCTGTTTTATTTCATTATTGGGGAGGATTTTATATGTTTGGAATAGGAATTCCTTATGAAACTAATTTGGTTCAGTGTCAGAAGTTTGTGGGTTCAAGCTCCATTAGGGAATTGAGCACCAAATCTTGACTGCATTTCAGAGAGGTACTGAGGGAGCACAGTTTTGTCATAAGTGCCTTGTCTTTCAAATTACCTTTAACCAAAGGCAGACCACCTGTTCACCATCAAAATAGATTAATCTCATTACTACCTATGGTGTTTTTGACTTGCTGTCACTTGTTATTTAGATATATTGGCCGCTGCATTTGCCTACATAACAATTGTTGACCTACAAATGTAATTTAGTGCCTGTGAGGACAGGTTTTTCCTCCCTCAACCAACACCAACATGAAAGCAGATTAGTTGAACCATTCATTCGCCCAGATCCTCCAGTCTCCGGATCATCGGGCATATAAGATGTGTGTCAGGACCCTGCGGAAATCTCTATGGGAATTGCCCAGGAATTTGATGGGCAATCATCCTGCTCCCCGGGACCTTCCGAAAAGTCTCCAACTCTGAGTTGAAGTTGGAGGCTTTACTTACCCGGATAGTTACCAATGAAATGTTAGAAACATTCTAGTGTAACTCCAGAACTGGCCCCCTCAATTACTCTCACTGCCCTCATTCCAACTCCTCCATTGACTACGCCCCCTGAACCCTCAATTGCCCTGACCCCCTAGCCATTCTGCCACCCTACCCACCCACCCATTCACTCAGCCACCCATTCACTCACATGCTGCAAAGCTTTGAAACCTTTAAACACTTAGCAAAATATGACAGCTGGTGCCCTCTGTGGATTCCTGCACTAAGGGAGTTCTGCAGGATCCTCCATCAGAAGTTTAGACCAAAAAAATAACATGCAGGCTAGTTTTCTGTTTGATCAGCATCAAACACGGGTTCCAACACTAACCAGAAGATTTAGCTCATTGTTATTTCTCAATTTGTTGTGCACAAATAGTTGATTTGAGGAATGTTGGACAGGACATTGGGAGAACATAGCAATGGGTATTGTTCTTGATCCAACCAGTGGGGATGCAAGGAGAATCTACTGTAATTTCTCCCTGTCCTCATGCAGAAATATTAGGCCTTTATTGGAATAACTATGTGATTACATTGATTATCAGGAACTCCGCTGTGTGATGAAATGTAATATAATTGGGAAACTCAGCTGAACGTTAACAGCACTAAATGTAGTTGGAATTTAACTGATTATAAAAGGGAAGCCTACTAATGTATAATAAAGCAACTAAATTTATGAAACAAAAGATAAAAACAAAATATAAAAACAAAAAAACTGCGGATGCTGGAAATCCAAAACAAAAACAGAATAACCGGAAAAACTCAGCAGGTCTGGCAGCATCGGCGGAGAAGAAGAGTTGACGTTTCGAGTCCTCATCAACCTTCGACAGAACTCAAAACAAAAACAGAATTACCTGGAAAAACTCAGCAGGTCTGGCAGCATCTGTCGAAGGGTCACAAGGACTCGAAACGTCAACTCTTTTCTTCTCCGCCGATGCTGCCAGACCTGCTGAGTTTTTCCAGGTAATTCTAAATTTATGAAACACCTACTTATTTATGGAACGTGAATTGTGTTCTTTTATTCAAGTTTTGTGGTCCTCAAGGATCAGTATTTTTTAATTCCTTTTACAGTGTAAAGTGGATCAGACATTTATGGGATCCCCCCACGGCTGGAGAGGAAACCAACTGCAGACGGTTGCCAATGGCGAGAGCTTAGATGGAAAGAACACAGATACGTTTGGTGTGAAATCTCTGGAAAGGCACATGGCAAATTTAATGTTCTTGGAAAGCAAATGACGGGGGAAGTTCTAGAGTGGTCATAACACTATAAAAAGCATTGTCACATGTACTGTAAACTTTGTGCAGTTCTAGCTGCAAGTTTGTCAGCTCACAGTTCCCTGTAACTAACGTTGTTACACTTGTAGTACTTAAAGTGGATGAAAGCCAGTGTTATCCTGACAGGCTCCACCACTTGGAGATCTGACTGTTTCAGGCCTCCTACTTTAAACAGTGTTTTTTTTTTAGCTCTGTAGTATCTTAAGTAACCCTAATGGAATGGCTTAATTGGTTAAATACCTTCTCTGAAATGTGTTAATGCTGGATTTTTTTCTTAGCCTGCTGATAGTTTATCTTGATCCTTTTGTGAATGTCTTACTGATGCAATTAGTCCTTTGATGCTGCTATGGTCAAAAATGTGTAAGAGCATAAACTGGATATTACAGGCGTACGTTATTGCTGTGTAAGGTAATTAAACCAAATTATTATATTTGCAGGCAGGCTATTGCAACTTGATAACTTAGGTGCATTCAAATCAAATAAGGGTGTACCATTGTCTTCTTTTCCGCTCCTCCTTCTCCTAATACTAGGTGTAAATTTTCAGGAGAAAGGCCAAGGCTTCCTACTATCAAATTTATACCAAAATAATGGAGACTGATCTTGTGTTCAAGTTTTCTGTTTCAGAATGTTGAGTTTGTGTTTTTCTCTACTACCTACAAATTTAAGTTCTTGATAATGAATATAAATTTATTCTGAAAGTATTTCAAGTATTTTGCTTTGAAAGAAAGAGGAAGCAAGCAGACTACAAGAGTTTTAGAGAACAGATTGTTGTAATGAATAGAACTCTTAATTATGTTCTGTCCCTCCATCTTCCCCCATGAACTCTGTACCTAATGTCACTATTTTTCTGGTGATTTTGATATGCAGTGCAGTGGGGTTGGAATGTTGATGCATGAACCACTGGAAATATTTAGTATAGAGAACTTCTACTGGATTTGTATTACCTGAAAAGGCAGTTTTTTACAATTCTCTGACAATTAACATGTAAAGTTATATTTTTTAAAATAAAATTCTAATTCGTTAATCTTCACCTTTTGTTTACTGTTTAATGAACTTCATAAACACAAAAGGAAGTACTTGTCATGCTGGTAACACAAATTTTAATCAGATTTGTTCTTTGTTTTACATGCCTCCCAATAAATAACGGTCCAATGCCTCTCAATTTCTGCTGTCCTTTATATAGCATTTATATCTGATTCGTTCTTGGTAATTTTATAAAGGTTTGATGCAGTTTGAAATTTCTCCTGGTGCAGAATTTTGCTCTTGGTGGGGGCAAGTGGGAGCGGTCCGGAAGTCAACTGCTGCTCGCGATCGGCCTGCAACCGCAAGTTCACTCTGGCCCTATTTGCTCATTTTCTACCTGGCTCCCTAAATTCTGATCGCAGGACCACATCCCCCTTCCTACCTATAGTCAATAGTACCAATGTGAACCATGAGCTCTGGCTGTTCGCCGTCCCTCTACAAGAATGTCCTGCAGTCGTTCTGTGACATCCTTGAGCCTAGCACCAAGGAGGCAACAAACCATCCTGGAATCGCGTTGACGGCCACAGAAATGCCTGTCTGCTCCCTTAACTAAAGAATCCCATGTCAGTACTGCCCTTCCACTCTTCCTCCCTTCCTGTACAGCTGAGCCATTCATGGTCCCACAGGCTTGGCTCTTGCTGCACTCTTCCAAGGATCCATCACCCTCACCAATATCCAGAATGGAAAACCGGTTAGTGAGCAGGACCTCTGGGAACTCCTGCACTCCCTGCCTATTTCTCTTGGACTGCCTGGCAGTCACCCATTCCCTATCTGCCTGCTTGCCCCTAACTTGCGGTGTGACCACCTCTCTGAATGTGCTATCCACGTAGTTTCTGCCTCATGGGTGTACCTCAGTGACTCCAGCCACTGCTCAAGTTCTTACCTTTCCTTTGTCTCTCTTTTCAGCTCACATTTCCAGTGCAAAGAAAATGTGAGCTGAATTATGCAGAAAAAATTCTAATCAGTGGCACATGCCGTAAGATGCCTGCACCAGCATCACATTCTGGGCCAATATTTCTGCTGGGTAATTTGAGCAAGAGAACATAATCTACTTTGCAAAATTGATGGTGAGAAAAAAAATGTCAAACCACCTCACTTTGTTATAATAGTTCATCTTCAGCCCATTGAGAGTGCTGAGCATTTCTTTACGATATAGCGCAGCCCAAGAGTTCAAAATTTGTCATTTTAATCTTGAATATTAAGCGACAATCAGCACTGGCTCCTCCAAATACCTCCTTGTGATTCATTCACATGACATTAGGAACCAAGCTCCTGCTTCCTTTCTTGGTCTCAATATACGTGTGACCCAGGAAAAGGGACAAATAATGTTTGTTCTCCATTTTTGACATTTAAGGTTTTGTTTGTGCTGAACATGCACAACAACTGCAATGTACCTTCTGTAAATTAAATATTTAGATGTTTGATATTCACAGCTCCCCAGCTATTATCAAGTCACTATGCTTTTACATAATTCACAGGAGAATGATGGAATACTCTCCACTTGCCTGGATGAATGCAGCCCCAACAACACTCGAAAAGCTTGACACCATCTAGGACAAAGCAGCTCGCTTGATTGGCACCACATTCACAAACATTCACTCCATCTTCGCTGACGCACAGTAGCAGCAATGTGTACCATCTACAAGATACACTGCAGGAACCCACCACGGCTCCTTAGACAGCACCTTCCAAACCCACAACCACCACCATCTAGAAGGACAAGGGGAGCAGATAGATGGGAACACCACCACCTGCAAGATCCCCTCCAAGCCACAGACCATCCTGACTTGGAATTATATTGCTGTTCCTTCACTGTTGCTGAGTAAAAATCCTGGCACTCCATCCCTAAGAGCATTGTGGGTGTACCTACATCACATGGTCTGCAGTGGTTCAAGGCAGTGGCTCACTACCATTTTCTAAAGGGCAATTAGGGATGGGAAACAAATGCTGGCCTAGTCAATGACACCCACAACCAGTGAAAGAATAAAAAATAATCTTTACCAGTTACTAATGATCATATTCTGCTTTTATCTGTCATATTTAAAAGATAACTGCGATTTATGACCAAATATACTTAATTCTTCCTTAATATTAACTGCTGCCTTAGCAGATCCTAATTAAATTTATAGTGCTGGTGTGTTTCATACTGCCACAAGGAATAAATCTGATCAAACCACCAATCATTAATTCAAAATTTGGTAGAAAATTCGAAGCAAGCTTTTTCTCCAGAGCTATATCAAAGCCTAAATGAATATATAGTTGTTATTTTTTTAACCAAGCAAAGTTATACATAATTCATTCTTCAATTATACATTAAAACTAAATGATATTGCCCCAGGATGTGTTGACTGTCCAGATGCTCAGTTATGAATAATGGACATGTTAGATACAGCATCCCATTAAATATGATTCCAATGCTGTACAATTTCTGTGTGAAAAATATAAAAGTTAAAAACTGCAAGTTTAAGATTTAACACAAACTTTATTTAGCTACAAACTGTGTTTTTATTTGCTATTGTGTTTATAAATCCAGGTATAATTTCATCCAAGTAAACATTAAGTCATTAGATTTGGGTCCTGATATTGCATTCAACTGGTGAGCAAAATTAATTTGGGGTACAAAGGAGGGAAGGCAGATAGAAGGGGTGACTTGAATTATTTGAGTCTGGAAACCTCATTTTATGTGTGTGAGGGAGAGAGATAGAGAGAGGTTGTATGTATGTATGCACAGCTTCATTTGGGGGTCTGCATGTGTGTGCGTGTGTTGGGGGGGGGGGGCAGATTAGGAAGAGGGAACCTTATTGAGTATAGGGCTCACATTTTTGCATAATTATATGCAGTCAAGTCACTCAATTTGGGACTCAATTAGGAAGGGAGTTCCAGGATTTTGATCCAGCAACAGTGAAGGAACAGCGATATATTTGCAAATCAGGATGGTGAGTGACTTAGAGGGGAACTTCCAGTGTGTTATCTATCTTAAAGGAGGAAAGTGATGTAGAGAATTGGAGAAGTGTTGTGGGGGTGGGGGTGGGGTGATATTCCAAACCTTAGGGTTTGTGCAATGATGGAGTGATTAAAATTGGGGATGCACAGGAGGTCAGACTGAGATATTTTGGAGGGTTGTAGAGCTGGAGGAGATTGCAGAGTTAGGAAGGGATTTGAAGACAAGGTTGAGAATTTTTAAGTTGCTTGACTAGGAGCCAATGAAGGTCAGCAAGCACAGAGATGAGAACTGAATGGAACTTGTTGCAAGTTAAGACATGGCAGCAGAGTTTTGGATGACTTGGAAGATTAAGGTAGGTAGAATGTGGGAGGTCAGCCAGGAGTGTGTTGAAATAATCAAGGTAATGAAGGCATGAATGAGAGTTTCAGGCAGACTCCAAGTTAAAAGATGTGTAGAGGAAACCCTGAAAAAAATATTCAACACAAATACAGATGGTAATGTTATTACATGACTGCATTACCTAATAAAGGAATTAGTGACAATGTATAAAAGCCCCTTTGAAAACCAAAAATTAGCCCTCGAACAAATGTCAAGAAGGCCCTTGAAAAAAAATATTTTGACACATCATATAATGATGATACCTTTCCAGGTTTTTCCTACCTCTAAACTACAGTTTACTCAATTTATATGATTAAATTTAACCAGTGCTACCAAATTAATCAAGTATTGCTGGACCACGGTATGGGTTACTGTCTACTCAGTGAAAAAGTAATGCAAGGGGAGTCAATAGTACTGTAATCAGAATAAACTTTTTTTGAAGTCTTTATTAGAATCAAATAAACATGAAACCTTAGTTATTCTAATAAGTTTCAAGTACATAATTTCAAATTACCTCATGAATAGAATGGGTTCAATCCTGACTGCACACTATTTCCATTAATCTAATAGAATTTAGGGTATCTAGCAAACACTTATGATTTAGTGAAGTCTTCAGAAATAAAGATCTCATTTCTGAATGACATTTTTACTACTTCATCAGTGTTTTCCATTTAAATGTCATATTAAACAGCAACAATCCTTCACATTGCACATAACACTCTACTTTGAGAACTTTGTAAATGTATTGAGTTTAATTATTTTGAACCACTCGAACCACACTAGGCAGATTTAAATGTAAAAATAACAGCTTTAATCTGATATTTCTAGCAAAAAACAGGTAATACAATAATTCAACTGCCAACACTGATTTGATTTTAACTTATGTTTTAAGCAGTATATTTTCAGTGAGGATTGGGCTGAGGGAAATTAATTTTCTCTTAAAAAGCACTCCCAGTTGCCCAAGGGGAAGACACCATTGATTCACCAGCACATATATCATCAATTCAAACACAATTTGCTTATAATTAAAGCACATTGCTGCTTTTATTTTCTATCTGAAGTAAAAAAAATCAGCTGTAACAACTACTTAGGAATTACAATTGCTAAGAGATGCCGGGCCTAGACTGTTGAGGTCAGTATTTCCAATTCTTCTGCTGCCTTGTGTCTCTTTGAAATAACATCTTGATACAGCTCCTGGTTAATTAAACCTTGGGTTATATTTTTGCTTTCTTCAAACTTGGGTAATACAACAGCAATATATCCTTCTGTAGAGGGCTAATTGTGAGGAAAGAAAGAGTTTTATATTAATATAAGTGAAACAAAACAAGACTAATAAGTTAGTCTGTGTAATACTCCTTATTTTACCTTTTCTTGTAGAAGGCTGGGCTCCTGGAGAATATTTTCATTTACTTCCAATAAACGTCCTCTGATACAACTGCAAAAAGAGGGAACTTAATGGGTAACAGTGAAATAGCTATTTCTTTTCTTTTCACATGATAGCTAATGTAAACGTGAAAATAAACAACTTCCCTTTCCCACATTCCATTCCAAGATCACCTTCAATTATTTTTCTGTCATTGTCAGTCATTTCTGAATTGTTCTTATAATGATTGTAAGTTAAACCATTTCTTACTGTTATGGGGATCATGTGACTGTATAGGTAAATCAACCCTAAGTGCAGGGAATCTTGGGGGCAGAGATTTTTAGCCTGTACCCTCATATGCAGTCTGTAAATAAAGTTTATTGTTTCTTACAAGAGACCCATCCTGCACTCTTAAATTTATGACAATTGGCGACGAGGATAAATAGTGCCGACATAGCACCTCGCCTCGTGACTGTGAGTATTCCTATGTTTTAAGGGGAGGAAGTAAAGAAGTATACTTGCCAGCAATGCCTGTCTTTGGTAGAATTGACCCATACAGCTCATTAGTCAAGGACTGCAGTCAATACATTGAGCAATTAGGTTTCTACTTTGTAGATAACGAAATAACGGCAGGGGAGAAACAGATGGCAATTCTCCTAAGTGTTTGCGGGAGTAAAACCTATAAGCTAATCTGTAGCTTGACGATGCCGAACGCGTCAAATTCCAGATCCTTCACCGAGCTAGTAGACCTTATGAAAGGACATTTTTAGCCTAAACTCTCAGTGATCATGCGTCAATCGCAACGTACATCGCAAAGTTAAAACAGTTATTGGAGCACTGTGACTTCGGTGATACTTTAAAACAACATGTTGTAAGATCATTTGGCTTGCAGCATAAACATCGATGCCATTCAGCACCATTTGCTTGGGATTTGCAGGCTTTGCATAGTGTGCTTGGGTGGGAACCTGCCACCGGGCATGATGCGAAGGGCCAGCGAGGCCACTGCAAAGTAGGATATGGTCCCTACCACTAGAAAAACAAAAAGAAATGCTGGAAGCAGCTCAGCAGTAACCCAGAAGTTGAAGCGTTGCCATCGTGGGGGAAATCATGCACCCGAAGTCTGTAGATTTAAAGATGCAGAATGCCACTACTACCACAAAAAAAGCATATTGTTAAACAGTGTAGGATAGATCAAGGCAGCCATTCTGACATCAAGTCAAGTTAAATGAAATGCACAATATAAATGAGCCAGAAGTTACTGAGGCTGACGTTTATTCCCTACACAATCTGAAGGTCACAAAAACTGAACCAATCACTGTTACACTTCAAGTAAATGGAAAACCTCTGCTCATGGAGGTTGACATAGGAGCATCGGCCACAGTGGTGGGAGAACACATCTTTAAATACCTCAGAGAAGGTACCCAGCCGATGAGTTTGGAGAAAACCACTATTCAGTTAAAAACATATACAGGAGGAGCAATACAGGTGAAAGGCATCGCCTCTGTGCCTGTATCACACAAGCAACACACAGCCCAGTTGCCGATAATTGTTGTAATAGGAGAAGGACCTAGCCTCCTGGACTATGATTGGTTGAAAGAAATCAAACTAAACTGGTCAAAAACTTTTCAGGTCTGGACAGGGGGAATTCCAGAGTTGCTAAAAAAAGTGAGAGTATTCTGAGATGAGTTGGGGAAAATCAAAGGTCTACAAGCTAAAATACACGTGGGCCCTGAAGCAACATCTCGTTTTTTTAACACGAGACCTGTGCCTTACGCTTTAAAAGATAGATGTGGAATTATGTCATTTGGAGAAGTTAGGAATAATACAGCCAGCCCAATTTTCAGAAAGGGCAGCACCCATAGTCCCTGTGCTAAAACCAGACCAAACCACTCGCATCAGCAAGGATTATAAATTAATGGTAAACAAGGCTGCAAAATTAGACAAATACCTAATCCCAAAGATTGAAGATCTGTACATTAAACCTACAGGAGGAAGATCCTATACTAAACTGTACATGAGTCATGCATATCAACAGCTCCAGCTGGACAGCACATCAAGTAATTATGTCACTGTAAACATGCACAAGGGCCTGTACCAATATACACGCCTACCCTTCAGTGTTGTCATCTACCTGTGCAATTTTCCAAAGAGCCATAGAAAGCTTACTACAAGGGCTCCCCCGAGTTATAGTGTACCAGGACAATGTCCTAATCACAAAATCCACAGAAGCAGAACATGTGGCAAACCTGGCAGTGGTTCTGAAGAGATTATTAGAGGCTGGTGCCGATTTAAAAAAGAAAAGTGCACCTTCCAAGCAAAGGAAGTTACGTATCTGGGTCATTGAGTGGATGCCAAGGGTTGCATCCATTGGAGGAGAAAGTCAGGGCAAGCAAGGAAGTGCCCTCTCCTACCAATGTCATGGATCTCAAGTCTTTGCTGGGCATGCTGAATTATTATGGTCAATTCGTGCCTAATGTATCTACAGTGTTAGCCCCTTTACACTCATTAGTGAAGAAGAACCACAGATGATCCTGGAAGGCACAGCAAGAGGAAGCCTTCACAAGAGTCAAAAACTTTTACATTCGTCACATCTGCTAATGCATTATGACCTAAGGAATTGATACTCACTTGTGATGCTTCTCCCTATGGAGTGGGAGTAGTATTGTCACACGAGATGGAGGATAGATCTGAAAGACTGATAGGATATGTATCCAGAACCCTGTCTGCAGCTGAGAAAGGATACTTACAAATTGAAAAAGCAGGCTTACCTATCATATTTGGAGTAAAAAAGTTCCATAATATTTGCATGGTTGACACTTCACTATAGTGTCAGATCACAAACCATTGTTACTATTGTTTAGTGAAGGTCAGGCAATCCCACCGATAGCCTCTGCTAGAATTCAAAGATGGATTTTAATTTTGTCAGTATACGAGTACACTTTTATGCACCATCTGGGTGTGCATATAGCAAATGTAGACGCCCTCAGTTGAAGCCCTTTGCCAGATAGTATTACACATGTTCCAGTATCTCAAGAGGTAGTACTTGTGCTGAATTTCCTGGACTCCTCACCAGTTTGCGCAAGATAGGTAAAGAATTGGACAAATTGGGATCTAATTTTAGCAAGATTCTGTGAACAAGTATTACAAGAATAGTCAAATGCACAAGTCCCTGAAGAATTAAAACCTTTCTTTGTATGTTGTTCTGAACTGAGTTGTCAAGCTGGTATCTTGTTATGGGGAGCAAGAGTCGTGATCCCTGTGCAAGAAAGAGAACCATTGCTGGAAGAACTCCATACTGCGCATCCTGGCATTTTGAAAATGAAGATGCTCTGGTGGACAGGCATAGACAATGATATAGAAAAAATGGTGAAACACTGGCTCCAGTGTCAGCAACAGCAGAAGTTGCCAGTTTCAGCTCCACTGCATCTGTGGGAGGGGCCTGGTCGAACCTGGGTTAGACTACATAGACTACGTAGGTCCATTTTTAGGTACCATGCTTCTGGTGATTATCGACGCACATTCCAAATGGATGGGCGTGTTTGAAGTGAGATCACCTACTTCGTCTGTAACCGTTGAAAAACTGCATCAGAGTTTCGGTGTTCATGGTTTACCTTAAGTTATTATGTGAGAGAATGGTATGGCTTTCACAAGCACTGAATCCCAAAGATTCTGTGAACCTAAATGGGATTAAACACGTCAGAATAGCACCATATCATCCCTCGTCCAATGGGTCAGCAGAAAGAGCAGTGCAAGCCTTTAAAACCGGCATGAAGAAACTAACAGAGGGAATGTTAGAGATGCGCATTTCAAGATTCCTGTTCAGCTATCGCACACTCCTCATGCGACCACTGGTTTAACATATTCAGAATTTTAATGAAGCGCCGACTTCATACAAGATTGAGTCTAGTATTCCCTAATATAGAGAGGAAGGTGGAGAGAAACCAGGGAAGTCAGAAAGTGAATCATGATGCTCACAGTAAACGTTGAGTGTTTACTGTGGAAGGGACAATTTTTGTACGAAATTTTACAACTGGGCCAAGATAGGTCTCTGGTACAATTGTCTCTGAAACAGGGCCTTTATCTTATCAAGTGGAAGCTGAAAACAGGATTGTTAGGAAATACGTGGATCATCTCAGAAATCAAGAAACCCTCCAACAACCAGTTGATCCACCTGAAATCGAAGTCATAACTTCGACCCCCTAAGGTGCCAGATCGACAAAGGATAGACATACCGGATGTCTCTGTTGAAGTGAATAGTTCTGAAATGCCATTGTCTAAGGATATCCCTGATGCTGCAGTTCCTGTGCAAGTCGGTCCAATGGAAGAACCTCCTTGCATCGCACTACCCCAATCTGAAAACCTCCTCAAAGACTAAATTTATAATGGCATGAACTATATATAATATGGGTTAAGATGTTTTTGTAAATAAGAGGGTAAAACAAAATTAAAGGGGGAGGAATGTAATGATTGTAAGTTAAACCATTTCTTATTGTTATGGGGATCATTTGACTGTATAGACGAATCAGTCCTATGTGTGGGAAATCTTAGGAGAGGAGCTTCTTAGCCTTGGTCTTGGGACAAGTATGTAGCCTGATCTGGAGGCTGTAAATAAAATTTACTATTTCTTACAAAAAACCCGTCCTGCACTCCTAAGTTTATTAAGTTCCCAAGAAACATAAGCCTATTTCCTGAACTTATCACACTGGCTGTTTTGCCTGGGGTGATGAATTTTCTCCTTAACAGAAAATTGAATTATGTCAATTTCTAGTATTAAAATCAGCAGCAACTCAAGACACATTTTTTGCATGGCCACAGGGTGGCTGCATTGCTTCATATCAAGTCTCTTGTAAAATTCCCTAAGAAAATTGAAAAATTTACTGTATCCAAAAGCAAAGTCATGGCACCTGGGATGGAAGATACTGCACATGCACAAACACGCAGAACTATTCTTAGAATGTAACATTATGCTCATTGCTTGTCTTGCAAGGAATTCTGACTCTGCTGCACAGGGAGGAACAATGTATCAGCCTGAGTCCTCCTTTCCAGACACAGATCACCAGCCACCTTTCAGATAGGATGACAAAATAAGGATGCAAGAATGAGAGGCAAGAATTATTTTAAAATCTAAAATTGATTGTGAAGGAAGAGAACAAGAATTCTAACTGCTAATGTAGCAGTTATAGTTCTGGATCTGGGACGTCTTCCTCAGTTCTCAGCAGAGCTGGAGGCAGGCTGCTCATTTCTCTGCTCTAGCACGAGATGCCCACACTGGACATCCTTTTTGTTTCGAAGCCCATGAGGGCCCTGCCAAAGATTGCACCTCCTGCAGCTGTGCAGGAGCAGACTCAGTCACTGGGGCAAGTGTGGTTCATTCAAAGTGGGGAGGATAAGGGCCAACAAATGGGGACACCTTGGGAAGAACCTCCTCTGCCTTGTTCCTGTCTCCCACTTCCCTGTTGGGAGCCCACCTGCACTTCCTTGATAACCAAGAGTGGGAGAGCACTTGACTGCCTTGATGGCTGAATGCCAAATTCACATGCAATGTTTTCACAGAAACAGAAGGCCATTCAGCCCATCGAGCCTGCTCCGCCATTCGATATGATCATGGCTGAGAGAACATTTCAATGCCTCTTACCTACACTATCCACATAACCCTTTACGCTATTGTTAATCAGAACAATCCACCTTAAACATGCTCAATGACTGAGCTTCCACAGCCCTCTGGGGTAGAGAATTCCAAAGATTCACAACCCTCTAAGTGAAGAAATTTTTCCTCATCTCAGTCCTAAGTGGCTTCCCCCTTATTTTAAAATTGTTTCCCCTGGTTCTAGACTCCCCAACCAGGGCAATAATATCTTTTCTGAGGTAAGACTAAAACCGCAAACAGTACTCCAGGTGCGGTCAAACCAAGCTTCTATAAAATTGAAGCATGACTTCACTACTCCTGTACTCAAATCCTCTTGCGATAAAGGCTAACATTCCATTAGCCTTCCTAATAGCTTGCTGCACCTGAATGTTAGCCTTCAGTGACTTGTGGACAAGGACACCCAGGTCCCTTTGTACATCTACACTTTCTAATCTCTTAGCATTTAGGAAATATCACATCCTTTATAATAGATTCTAGCATTTTCCCTACTACTGATGTAAGGCTAATAGGTCTGTAGTTCCCTGTTTTCTCTCTCCTCTCTCTCAAATAGTGGGTAACATTTGCTACCTTCAAATTTTCAGGAATCAATGTTGTGTAAACTGGCAGCCACAGTGTGCAAGCCATTGGTGTCGGATGAAGAGTCATATTCGACTCAAAACGTTAATTCTGTTTCTCGCTCCACGGAGACTGCCAGACCTGCTGATTTTTTCCAGCATTTTCTGTTTTGATTTCAAATTTCCAGCATCCACAATATTTTGCTTTTACAATCCAGTACATATAATGAAAGGTGCTTCTAGACTGGTCAAGGCAGCAGAACCTCATTTTGAGCAAGCCAATTACTTGCTCTATTAAAGCCTTGATGGTAATGTGGCTCCTGTTGTTTCCCCCTGTTCCACTGTGGTGGGGTTCCTCACTGGGGTGATCAGCTAGGTCTAGTCTGTTTCCCAGGAGCCAACTGCTGACGCTGTCTGAGAAGAAATGAGCTGCTGAACTCAAGACTGCCAAAGGATGAATGAGTCATGGCAGTGAAAAAAATTAATGGTGTGGTCACCTCAGCATCCGCGAGCACTGGGTGGCCACCTGTTCCTCTTCAGCAGAGGCTGCAGAGGTCTGTGATCATCCGCCATCAGATCTAGAACCTTCTGAGGCAATGCTGCTCAGAAATGTTTAAGAAGCTGACCCTTGATCTATAGATGCTGCGTTGATGGTATCATCTCCTTCAAGGTGCAGCCCTGTGTCCATCCCCTCTGTTCCATCCAGCTGCATATGGCTGTAGAGAAGGCAGCTGCTGCTGCCCCTGTCACTGTGGCTGCTGAGCTGGAGCATGCTGCACCTCCTCCCGAGAGGTCCAACTAACTGCAGAATAAGTGGACCCCATGTTACAGGGAAGTTTCACCCGCAATAAGATGAGATTGCCCTCAATGGTATCCAAGGCACTTGATATAAGTTGCACAAAGTTGCAGTCCCCAGCAAAATCAGTGATTTTGGGCTGAAAGAATAGCTCCCATTTGCTCAAGCCTTTCACTGTGGCTGACCATAAGTTTGTCAACTTTTATACTGCTCATATAAGAGTAGTTTCATTCTATGGTCAGTTCCTACTGCGCACATCTTCTCCAACCTGGTGAGTTGGAGACACAGAGTAGAACTTGTGCGCTGTTGGGAATGAAGGGTTCCATGCTTAAAAAGGCTCTCAATTGCCTTTTAAAGTACCTCAATTCTGGTCCCATCAGGCCAAAGGGTTTCCCAATGGACTCGCAACCTGCCCAGGGAAAGCCAGAACAGGGCAAGATCACGCCATCCCAATGTCAATTTCCAAGATTTTCCTGCCCCACATACTCTGGAACCTGTCTCCACCTGCTGGGAAAATTCTGCCCAGTGTCTCTAAAAGCAAGAAAAGGCTTTGTACAGTGCAAAAACGCCTGTTGTGTATAACAGGTTCAGTTGGGTAAGTGCTAATGGGTAGAAGCCTTTCACCTGTGATACCTCACTTCCCTGACACCCTGAGTTCATTTTTTCTTCCAAGTAACAAAAGTATGATGGAACCATGAAGGGGGACCCATTACATAAGGGTAATGATGGCAGGTGAGAAATAAGGTCTCCCAGCAATTCTTCTCAATTCCCTAGGCACATGATGAATGAAGGCCTACTGCTATCTTGCAATTTCAAAATTGATAGCTGCTTTGGAGCTCACTTTATTTACATAGTGCAATGAGTGGCTACCTGGCCCATTAAATGATTTCCCTTTTCCATTAATGTTCTAGGTTTCCCTGTGCCAACTTTATATGAACACTGCTTGCATCCACTCCACACCTGGCATAACATGAGGAAATTCATGCAGTGTGATGATAAATTGTTCTTTCTTTGTTATTTAAATGTGATTTGAATCACTCTGTAGCACCCAAAAGTTAGTTCCTGTCACTGGCTGTGATATCGTTGAAAATACATGTTGAGTATTACAGATGTTCATTCATTTTCCTCATGGGAACAACCTGGGACTAAGCACAAACAGGTATGTCTGATGAGGAAATTAAGCACCTACAAATCTACTGCTACCGCAGCCAGACACTCTTCTCAAGTACTGATAAAGAGCAGTCAGGCCTTCATACAAGGTCTTAATGAACATGTAGAAGCTACTTACAGACTGAGCAGGACACTACCTTCACTGAGGCCATCCTCTGGATAATGGATAACTAATTACTATAGTTACACAGTGTTTGGACTAGTCAATGGGATCATGACCAAAATAAATCAAAGCTCTGTGACTGAAGGCAGCTGGTATAGTTGTAGCTCCAGGATAAGAGCCAACAGGCCATGCAACTCTAAATTCGACACTACTATGCCTCTACCATGTTATGGACAGGTGGGGACAGATTTGAGATCAAAATTTATCCATTTATGACAAGCGGTGAAAGAGAAGTGTGATATGTGGTACACAGAAATACCCTAATCACAACGTTAGTGCACCAAAGTACAGTCCAATTTATGTAAACTTTACAATAGTTGCAATATTTAATGAACTTCAGGTTTATTACAGATATAATCTTCAAAATAAAGAGAAAGATCTTGCCTATATATTGTGTACTCCTCCCCATCTGTACACTGTATCCTGCACAATGGGGCAAGTTCTGTTAGAAACTGTCCACCCTGAAACAAAGTTAAACAAACATACATAATCAAATAAATTGCATTCACCAGGAAAGGAGAAAAATCTATTGCTGCCAGCCTCTCAAAGCAACTATTTCTATTAATTTTCCTCAACTGAGGAAATTGGCCTAACAACAGAGGGCAGTCACAGATGCAAACCGTGCAAACTTTAAAGGATGATGCCAATGCTAAGTATCAGTGGTTTGAGGAGCTTCAGCTCAGTCATTGAGCTGGAAGCCAAGCTGCAGGCACTGCGATGCATCTGGGAGGGGGAAAGTTACCTGGTACTTTCTATCAGGAGATGGTAACACCTCTTCAGCTAGGCAGATCTTTAGAGTTGATCACTGGTCAGGGACAAGAGGGTGTGGTAGAGAGTCAGGCAGGTAAGGGAATTCAGAAGGTAGTGATGGAGGAACTTCAGTGCCTGACTTTGTTTAACAGGTACAAGATGCTTGCAACCTGTGTGGGTGAGGAGAAGGACTGCAAGGTGGATGAGCAGACTTGCCATGGCACCATGGCGAAGGTTGTCATTCAAGCTGGCGGAGCAAAGAGCACCGTGGTAGTGATAAGAGACAGTATAGTCAGGGGGGTACTGTTCTCTGCAGCTGTAACCAGGTGCTCTGAAGATTGTGTTGTTTACCTAAGGACATCCCCTCGTGGCTGGAGAGTAACTTGGAGTGGGAGGGGGAGGATCTAGTTGCCATGGTCCACATGGGAACCAACGAAATAGGGAGAACCAGGAATGATGTTCTGCTAAGAGAATTTGAGGAGTTTGGGTCCAAATTAAAACACAGAACACCAAATGCAATAATCTCTGGATTTTTACCTGAGCCACACCAATGTGTGGCTCAAAGAATGGTGTGGCAAGAAGGGGTTTCGATTCATGAGGTACTGGCATCAGTAGTCAGGGAAGAGTGAACTATACTGTTGGGACGAGCTACACTTTAACTAGGCTGGAACCAGCATCCTGGCCAATTGCGTAAACAGTGCTTTAAACTAACAGAGGTTGGGGCGGGGTCGGGGGGTGGTGAGGGGAAGGTTTGGGTGAAGGGAAATTTAGAAATCCAAAGAGAAAGATCGAGACATTGCAGGATTATAGTAATGTGGGTAAAGACAAGCAGAATGGGACAAAAAGGGACAGAGAGTTTAACAAAAATTGCACATCAATGAATAAGGTAATTGCAGGGAATAGGAGTAAAAAATGAAATTAAAAGTGCATTATCTGAATGCATGAAGCATCTGCAATAATTTAGAGGTAAATGATTTAGATCCAATTGCCATTACTTCAGCTATTTAACAAGCTATATCAATGACTTAGATGAAGAGACAGAGAATAATATATCTAAGTTTGCTGACGATACAAAGCTTGGTGGAAAGGTAAGCTGTGGAGAAAACACAGAGAGGCTCCAAAGAGAAAGAGCCAAGTTAAGTGAATGGGCAACAAAATGGCAGATGGATTATAATGTAGGGAAGTGTTAAGTTATTCACTTTGGTTGAAAGAATAGAAGAGCTGAACGTTTTTTAAAAGGTTGGAAACTTATAAGTGTTGATGTTCTAAGAGACTTTGGTATGCTTGTACAAGGAACACAATAAAGTACAGCAAGCAATTAGAAAGGCATATGACATGTTTGCCTTTATTGCAAGGGATTTGGAGTATAGGAATAAAGAAGTCTTGCTAGAGTTATACAGGGTTTTGGTGAGACCACATCTGAAATAGAGTGCAGTTTTGGTCTCTACATTTAAGAAAAGATATACTTGCATTGGTGGTGGCACAGCAACGGTTTACTAAATTGATCCCTGGGATGAAGGGGTCATGCTACGATGAGAGGCTGAGAAAATCGGGTCTATTTTCTCTGGAGTTTAGAAGAATGAGAGGCGATCTGATTGAAACGTACAAGATTCTGAAGGGGCTTGATAGGGTAGATGCTGAGAGATTGTTTCTGCTGGTTGGGAAATCTAAAATGCAGGGACACAGTTTCAGGATAAGGTGCCGATCATTTAGGACTGAGATGAGGGGAAATTACTTCACTCAAATGGTAATGAATCTTTGGAATTCTCTGCCTCAGAGTTATGGATGCTCCATCATTTAATACATTTAAGGTCGGGAAAAACAGATTTGTAGTTTCTCAGGGAATCAAGGGGTATGGGGAAGGCAGAGAAGTGGAAATGAAGTCCAAGATCAGTCATGATCATATTAAATGGCAGAGCAGGCTTAGCAGGCCATATGGTCTATTCCTGCTTCTATTTCTTGCGTTATTGTGTATAGCAAAGGTGCACGAACTACAGCATGAGGGCCATATGCAGCCCCATGAAGACCTGGTGATTCACCTAAATGAAGAAAGAGAAATAACTTGGAAGTCAGGATGTTCCGAAGCATTTCACAGCCACTGAAGGTTGAGGTATGTTTGGTGAATGCTGAATGTTTCCAAACAATGCCATTGTTTCCAGGACTGTCACTGACCTCATCTCCTCTGGAGATCTACCCTCCTCAGCTTCCAACCTCAGTCTCCCAACCCCAGACAGCCCGCTTCTACCTCCTTCCCAAAATCCACAAACAGGACTGTTCCAGGAAACCGGTTGTGTCAGCCTGTTCCTGCCCCACAGAACTCTTTGTTCCTATCTTGACTCTGTTCTCTCTCCCCTTGTCCAGTCTCTTCCCACCTACATCAGTGATTCCTCTGATGCCCTACATCATATCAACAATTTTCAGTTCCCTGGCCCTAACTGCCTCCTCTTCACCATGGACGTCCAATCCTTCTACACCTTCATCCCCCACCAGGATGGTCTGAGGGCTCTCCGCTTCTTCCTTGAATAGAGGCCTGAACAATCACCATCCACAACCACTCTCCTCCGCCTGGCTGAACGTTCTCTCACTGAACAATTTCTCCTTAAACTTGTCTCACTTCCTCCAAATAAAAGGTATGGCTATGGGTACCCACATGGGTCCCAGTTATGCCTGTCTCTTTATGGGATGTGTGGAACATTCCTTGTTCCAGTCCTACTCAGGCCTCCTCCCACAACTCTTTTCTTGGTACGTCAGTGACAGTTTCAGTGCTGCTTCATGCTCTCATCTGGACCTGGAAAAATTCAGCAATTTTGCTTCCAATTTCCACCCCTCTATCACGTTCACATGGTCCATCTTTGACAGTTCCCATCCCTTCCTTGACCTGTCTGTCTCCATTTCTGGTGACAAGCTGCCCACCAATGTTCATTACAAGCGAACAGATTCCCACAGCTACCTCAACTACAGCTCTTCACACCCTGCTTCTTGTAATGATCCTATCCCATTCTCTCATTTCCTTCACCTCTGTCGTATCTGTTCCAATGATACCAATTTCCAAAACAGTGCTTCTGACATGTCTGCTTTCTTCCTTAACCGAGGTCCCCCCCAGACACACTGTGGTTGACAGGGCCCTCAACCATATCTGACCCATCTCCTGCGCCTCTGCCCACACACCTTCCACTCTCTCCCAGAACCATGATAGGATCCCCCTTGTCCTCACTTTTCACCCCACCAGCCTCTGCATTCAAAGGATCATCTTCCGCCATTTCTGCCAGCTCCAGCATGATGCCACCACCAAACACATCTTCCCCTTACCGTACCCAGCTTCCCCTTACCGTACCCAATCCCCCACCCTGTTAATATTCCGTAGCGACTATTCCCTTCTGGACATCCTGGTCCACTCCTCCATTACCTCCAACACATCATCCCCTTCCCACGGCACATTCTCTTGCAATCGCAGAAGGTGCAACACCTGCTCCTTTACCTCCTCCCTCCTCACCTCCTTCAATTTGGTCTACTGCATTCGCTGCCCCCAATGTGGTCTCCTCTACATTGGGGAGACCAAATGCAGACTGGGTGAGCACTTTGCGGAACACCTTCAGTCTGTCTGCAAGCATGACCTAGACCTTCCTGATGCTTGCCATTTCAACACACCATCCTGCTCTCATGCCCAAATGTCCATCCTTGGCCTGCTGCAATGTTCCGGTGAAGCCCAACGCAAACTGGAGGAACAGCACCTCATCTTCCGATTAGGCACTTTACAGCCTTCCGGACTTAGCAATGAGTTCAACAACTTCAGACCACGAACTCTCTCCTCTATCCTCACCCCTTTTTTAATCCCCTTTTTTCTACATTCATTTTTGTTTTTATCCACTTATTTTTCTTTTTATTTATTTTGATTCATTTATTCATTGTTTTATCCCTTTTTTAACCCCCTTCTTTCCCATTTTCTATCCTTTTTTCCCCACCTCTGCCCCCTCCCCCATCCCATCCCCAAAAGGGCCATCTGTTAGTTGTTCCAAGTTGTTCTTTCACACAATGCTCACCCTTGTTCTACTATCATCACAAACCTGCTTTCTTACCCTTATGCCACTATCAGCACCTCTTTTAGCCCTTACCACTACCATTAACACTCTCTTTGTCTTTTAGCTAATGACATCTTTGTCAATCTTTCCTTTGTCCCCATGTACCACTGACTTTCTATCCAGCTTCACCCCCCCCTTAAACAGTATAAACTTCACCACATTTCCACATCTCTTTAGCTTTGAAGAAGGGTCACACAGACTCGAAATGTTAACTCTGTTTCTCTCTCCTCAGATGCTGCTGGAGCTGCTGCGTTTTTCCAGCATTTTCTGTTTTTGTTTCAGATTTCCAACATCCGTAGTATTTTGATTTTATCTGAGGTGTATTTCGTGTTGTAATGTAGGGAAATCAATTTGTACACAAACCCTGCAAACAGATAATCTACATTTTTGTTTAAAAGATAAATATTGATCAGGACATCAGGAGATCTCCCATGCCCTTCTTCAACTCCATGCGAGTGCAGATGGGGCCCTCCATTTAATGTCTCATCCAAAAGATGACAATTCCAACATTCCCTCAGTACTGCAATGAAGTGTCGGCTAGATCATGTGTTCAAGTTAGGGAGTAGGCTTGAATCCACGAACTCCTGACTTAGAGGCTAGAATGCTACCAGTGAGCCAAGGGGGCATCCTTTTACAGCGAGTAATTCCCAAATCCATCAATAAGGGAGTGGGCACTGAGAACAAATCTACTGAAACTACCAGCCTTATCAAATTGAAAAAGGCAAAGCCAGAAGCATAAGATAAACAGAAATAGACATTAGCAGCAAATTCAAGCATTTGGTAATTTAGCTTAATATTTAGATATCCAAAATTAATTTGCAATAATTCATTGGTAGTATTCAAAATTACTTTACATGCACCAATACCAAAATGATTATCCTTTTATATAATGTGGCCCACAGGGTCTGAAGGTATGCAACTAAATGGCCTAAGCAGGGGAGAAATATTGGATGTCCTTTGGAATAAGATTTGCAGAAGTATATCAATAACAAGATTTTTTGAAGTCTGCAGGTATTGCTAAAATTGAAAGCATAGCAAATTTCAGAAACCACGTTCAGAAGGACCTGGGTCTTCCAGGAAATTTAAAAACAAACTTGATGAAATATTAAACTCAGTTCATTGGTATGAAATTGTAAAATAATCAGTATGGAAACACTGGGTTAAAAACAGGGAGCTTTGGATATGCTTCATAACATTTACAGATCAGGAAATGGGGTTATGGATTATTGCGCAAAGATCAATGAAACCATCAGTACACAGCTTCAACTATTCTACATACTGAAAACAGTTTGATAAAGCACAGAATCAGATTTTGTTCCTTGAACAAAATATAAACTTTCAAACAAATATATCTAAAAGAAATACTCCTTTAGAAGCAGGAACCAAGAAATAAGAGCTGCATGTAATATTTACATTCAAGTGACACTTTGTTAGGCTGCAATTTTTTTGATGAAATTGTCACTTTCCTCCAATTTGTCACAAGTCAGCCTTTACACTTTCTAAATCTCTTGGGCTTAAGCTGAGAAAGAGAGCAGCTTTTCCTTTAAATCTTACTAAAGCCACTGTACCTGAAATAAGCGTGTGTGCTTACTGTGCAGCCATTTTTGAATTGGGTGGTCGGAGCCTGAATTAATATTCCATCTAAGACATAAAATGTTCAAAAACGCTATTATGACAATTTTAGTGTCATGAATGATAAAATAAATTGATATTAAAAAGAGTAAAATTACACAGCATTGACAGTTATTGTATGCATTTTCTTCTACATCAGGGAAGAGTGGTGAGGAAAGAGAAGAGATTCAAATAAATTTTTTTAAAAAACTTACCCGTTTAGATTTTCCTGAGACCTTGTTTTGTAGTCGACTACAGTTGGCACTGATCTGATAGCTAATATTTTTTATTATTTTCCCACTCTGTAACACAGGGTGAGATTCTGCCAGAGTGATGACACATATCCTATTATAATCAAAAGAAAGGCTTGAGTTAGGGCCTTACAGAAAAATGAAAGAAATGGGAGATATCCAAATTTATAGTGTCAAAATGAACATTGCAAGTCTATGATAAAAGCAAAAATCGGCAGATGCTGGAAATCCAAAACAAAAACAAAAATACCTGGAAA
This sequence comes from Carcharodon carcharias, assembly GCF_017639515.1. NCBI lineage: Eukaryota > Metazoa > Chordata > Chondrichthyes > Lamniformes > Lamnidae > Carcharodon > Carcharodon carcharias. Next base: position 77,151,710 of record NC_054469.1, on the reverse strand, counting down.
AACTCAGCAGGTCTGGCAGCATCTGCGGAGAGGAACACAGTTAACGTTTCGAGTCCAAATGACCCTTCAACAGAACTAAGTAAAAATAGAAGAGAGGTGAAATATAAGCTTATAAAATAGAAGAGAGGTGAAATATAAGCTTATATTTCACCTCTCTTCTATTTTTACTTAGTTCTGTTGAAGGGTCATTCGGACTCAAAACGTTAACTGTGTTCTGCTCCGCAGATGCTGCCAGACCTGCTGAGTTTTTCTAGGTATTTTTGTTTTTGTATTACATGTCTTTATATGCCCTTATACGTCGGAATGCTGATAAACATATATTTGGAGTCAGATGATTAGCAATCATGTGACTATTTCTATGATTCTAAAGATATTATTAAGGACCAATCACATATACTCATATGGTTAAGATGGACTACTGATAAACCAGATAACTAAAATGTTTTCTAAGAACTTGAGAAATTGAAAGGAAAATCAACTTTCATTCAATCAGCATCTTACCAAGTCCTAATGTACTTCACAACTAATTAATTACTTTTGATTACTTGTTATTTAGTCAAACATGGCATCAAATATGCATTCAGCAAGGTCCTGCAAAAAACATCTGAGCTGAATGATTAGTTAATCAGTTGTTTTGGCTGAGGGGAAAGCATTGGCCAGGACACTTCTCTCTCTCTCTTCCCCTCCCCACCCCCAACCCCAAAACCTTAAACCAGCTTATATTTCACCCCTTTCCTAATATTCAATCAGTTCTGTTGAAGGGTCATGAGGACTCGAAACGTCAACTCTTTTCTTCTCCGCCGATGCCAGACCTGCTGAGTTTTTCCAGGTAATTCTGTTTTTGTTTTGGATTTCCAGCATCCGCAGTTTTTTGTTTTTATCACTGGAAAAACCTATTGTTCTTTATTTGATGGCTTCAGTTTACCATCTCCTCTGAAAGACAAAGTTCAAACAGTGGGTCGTTATATTGTCTGTTTCGATGATATGCTCAGGCCCTGGAGAGGAGCTTAAATCTAAAAACCTCTACCGACAAAGCTAAGCTGCAACTTTATTTTTAATTTAGAAGAACTAAAACTGATTCTGATAACGTGAAATTAATTAGCTTTGTTTTCCTGGACCATTTTCATGCAGGATTAATTTCCCTTATACAAAGACTTTTTAAAAAGTAAGCCTTAAGTTTGATTTATCGCTAGATATATCACAATAAGGGCAGTGTAGTTTTGGTACCTTGTTTTCAGCTTCTTAATTCTTTTGAAGTCAGATTTCATAAATACATTTATATATATTATACATGCAAACAACTGAAGAAAAACAGTACAGGGTATTAACCCATTCCCAGGAATATCCATTTTGTCTATGCTGATTCACTCAATTTACATATTGCCAAACAAGTACATCTGTTAGCTCAGATCATAGGAAATCTCTACCATTTATATCTTTGTGGGAATCAGCAATTTAAAGAAAACAATCTGATTTTAGATCAAGAGACAACAACTACTTCTTTTAACAACAAAAGAAAGCAACATTTAAAACCTGTGACATTGACCAATACCTCTGTAACACACACCTCCAACATAAAATTAAAATAATGCATACCAACAAAGATGACATTACTAAGAAGCCTTTGACTCTGTCAGTCGTGAAGGCTTATGGATTTTCCTCCTCAAATTTGACTGCCCTCAGAAATGTGTCGCCATTCTCAGCCTACTCCACAATGACATGCAGGCCATGATCCGTACCAATGGAACCAAAGACCTTATCTCAGTGAAGGCCGTGTCATGGCTGAATCATCACATAATACCTCTTCTCCATCTTCCTCACTACAAGGCTACACCTCAACCCAGCCAACTACCCACAGACATGGAGATAATGACATCAAGGAATATTGGGATTGCACAGCAAAATGGCATTGAGGTAGATGATCTGCCATGATCTAGTTGAATAGTGGAGCAGGCTCAAGGGGCTGAATGGCCTCCAGTTCCTATGGTCCTATAACACTTTGAGGAACGGATGGGAAACTGTTCAACCTATGTCATCTTCAATCACAAAGCAAAATCATTTCAGTCATTAAGCTCCAGTATGCATACAATGCTTGTGTCTGCACTTAGAGATCCTGGAAATGTGGACCATTTTACATATTGTGAGAGCTTCCTCTCGACGGAGACATATAGGCAATAAAATTTATCATCACATTCGATGTGCCAGCTCAGCCTCTGGCCAACTGAGGAAAAGTGTAACTGATTTCAAACCCAAGACTAAGGTCATGTCTTACTGGGCAGCAGTGATGCCTTTGTTCCTATATGTCTCAGAGACTTGGACAACCTACAGCTGGCACCTCAATGCGCTGGAGAAGTATCACCAGCGTGATACTTCTCCAGTGTGTCTTTGCACGGTCCTCCAAATCCAGTGACAAGAAAGGCAGTCCAAAAGCAACATCCTCTCCCAAGCCAACATACCCAGCATCCAGGTGCTAATTACTCAAAACCAGCTCCACTGACCAGGGCGTCATTCGCATACCTGACACCTGACTCCCGAAGCAACTGCTCTACTCAGAACTGATCATGGTAAGAGACTCTCAGGAGGACAACGGAAACACTTTAGCGATGTCCCCAAAACATCCCGTAAGAGATCAAACATCCCCATGATTCATGGGAGTCCTAGACTTGTGACCAGCAATAGAGAAGGTTCATTCGGGAAGGCACCAAACACTTGAGAGACTGCATCAGGAACACGCAAAGTCAAGGCATTGGAGGGAGCGCACAAACCTCTAAACAACTTATCTACCTTACCCTCCAAGCACCACCTGCCCCACATGGCAGAGTCTGTATATCGCAGATTGGACTTATCTCAGAACCCACCAACCTATTGCGGAAGCAAGTCACCCTTAATCCTGGGGGGCTGCCTAAGAAGACAATTCTACATTCAAAGATCGGGTAACATTGTACGGCGTTTCTATCAGGCAATCTGGCACCACATCATCTTGATATTACTCAGCTCAAAATCAGTGAAAACAAAAGACTGCAACAAGCATTCAGGTAGCTAACATTAATGACACTGATACAAAAAAGTGCCATCACTGATTCAAATTTGCACTATTGATGGTTTTAAAGATTATGGTAAGCTCAGAGTGTACAACATTCCATTATCCTTTATAAAGTAGTAATGTTTATACAATGTATCATATGCACCTACCTATTAGAATGTTGTAATATACAATGATCTTCACAGGGTTTGCCTTTCACATCTGGAACAAAGATAAACGTGTCAAAAATATTAAGAACGTCCCTATTATTTTCAAACTTTTGGTCCATTAATGCAGCTAACATTGACACTGACTACATTAAAAAAAAAATCCTCCTTACACCAGTCCAGGTGATAAAATTACTATATTTCATGTTGATGTGTTCAGCCTGTGTAGACCTTCAACCCCAATTGCTTGGTCAATTTTTCTGGCCTGCTTGTCTGGTTCAGACACACTTGAATCAAGGGCTCTGTACACTGTTTAAATATTTTGAATTCAGATCGTAGGTTAGCTGCATCCTAATTCAAACTGGGAAATTTTGTGGATATTCTGACAACATTCCTTTGATCTTCCTTCTTCTGTAGTAGCTGGGATGAGTGCCACTGCAACCACTTCTGCACGCTTTTCTGAAGCTCGACGAGTTGTGGCGGGAATACACCACAGAGTAATGGCGTCTTTGTCTTTTATTCAATTTATTGTTCAGCAACTCTTGAAGCTGTCATCAAACCTTCTCTGGTGTGATTTTTATGACTTTTAAAATTTTTTTTTGCCTGACTCTCCCTCACTTGCTATCGATCTGGTTCACGTCCTGGTCACTCGCCTTTCCTGACTGAGCTAAATCGGTGCTGGTCCTCTTGATGCACTGTCCCACTCACTGAATTGACAGGCTGCAATCATACCACAAGGGATCCTTCTGCTTACCGACTCTTTACTTGAGCACTAGCTTGGTGCTGTGTCTCTTTCAACCCCCTCTCAGTCTTTCTCACCTTTTCTATCCTTCCTCCTTCATCTGCAGCCACTAATCTGTCAGTCTTTTCCATCTTCCAAAATATTTGTTTTCTTCATTCTTAAACTGATATATTTCCTGTTTGCTAAATTTGTTCATTCCTTCTGCTATGTGATCTGTGACCTTGAGTATTTCACCATATTACTTATTTTCCTTCTCTTACTGAGATCTGCCCTTTATTCACACATTACAATCTCTTCAACCCTCTAGTGCTAGAGATCTTATGGAGTTGGCAGGAAGATAGAGAGAAGAATTGTGAACAATAAGGTGATAGAAACAGCCTGCCTAACAGCACCTGCTAGAAACAACAAAAGTAATTACACATGTAATCACACTTATCCTGAAAACCTGCATGCATATTTGGTGCAGTCTGGTCTAGTGCAATCCAGAGTGTCTTGCCCCTCACTAATATCGACAGATAATTCACAAATTCCCTGCCTATATCATCCTCCTACAAGCATATTTACTCCACTTTAAATACTTTCATCATCAGCAGGCAGAAATAGGATTAACATCATCACAGGAATTATTCATAAACAAAGTCATTTGTTTTCAAGGCTTCCTGGGGAGGTGATGACGTAACGTATTTTCACTATACTAGTAATCCAGAGACCCAGAGTAATGCTCTGGTGACCATAGTTCGAATCCTGCTGTTGGCAGATGGTGGAATTTGAATTCAATAAAAAAATCTAGAATTAAAAATCTAATGATGACCATGAAACCATTGTCGATTGTCATAAAAATCCATCTGGTTCACTAATGTCCTTTAGGGAAGGAATTCTGTTGTCCTTGCCTGGTCTGGCTTACATGTGACTCCAGACCCACAGCAATGTGGTGGACTCTTAAATGCCCTCTGAAATGGCCCAGCAAGCCACTCAGTTGTACTGAAACAGCTTGGCCAGGGGCGTGGCAAGTTCTGGAGCACAAGTCTTCAGTACTATTGTTGGAATATTGTCCAGGTCCACAGCCTTTGCAGTATCCAGTGCCTTCAGCCGTGTCTTGATATCACATGAAGTGAATCGAATTGGCTAAAGTCTGGCACCTGTGATGCTGGGGACCTCCGTAGGAGGCCAAGATGGATCATCCACTCGGCACTTGAGGCAGATGCTTCAGCCTTATCTTTTGCACTGATGTGCTGGGCTCCCCCATCGTTGAGAATGGGAATATTTGTGGAGCCTCCTCGTCCAGTGAGTTGTTTACTTGTCCACCACCATTCACGACTGGATGTGGCAAGTCTGCAGAGCTTAGAACTGATTTGTTGGTTGTGGAGTCGCTTGTCTCTGTCTATAACTTGCAGCTTATGCTGTTTGGCATGTAAGTAGTCCTGTGTTGTAGCTTCACTAAATTGACACCTCATTTTTAGGTATGCCTGGTGCTGCTCCTGACATGCCCTACTGTGCTCTTTATTGAACCAGGGTCGATCCCCTGGATTGGTGGTAATGGTAGAGTGAGGCATATGCGGGGGAAATGGGGTTACAGATTGTGGTTGAGTACAATTCTGCTGCTGATGGCCCACAGCACCTCATGGATGCCCAGACTTGAGCTCTTAGATCTGTTCGAATTTAACTATCCCATTTAAAACAGTGGTAGTGCCACACAACATGATGGAGAGTATCCTCAATGTGAAAACAGGACTTTGCACAAGGAGTGTGCAGTGGTCACTCCTGCTGATTCAGTCATGGACAGATGCATTGCAGCAGGCAGGTTGGTGAAGATGAGGTCATGTTTTTCCCTCCTGTTGGTTCCATCACGACTTGCCACAGGCCCAGTCTAACAGCTAAGTCCTTTAGGATTCGGCCAGCTTGGTCTATGGTGGTGGTACCGATCCGATCTTGGTGATGGGTACTGGAGTTCCCCACCCAGAGTACATTCTTCACCTTGCCACCCTCCATGCTTCCTCCAAATGGTGTTCAACAGGGAGGAGTACTGATTCATCACCTGTTGGGGGGGGTGGGGGGGGGGGGAGAGGCAATACATGACATGGTAATCAGCAGGAGGTTTCCTTGCCCCATGTTTAATCTGATGTCATGAGACTTCATGGGGTCCAGAGTCGATGTTGAGGACAAAAACAGAATTACCTGGAAAAACTCAGCAGGTCTGGCAGCATCGGCGGAGAAGAAAAGAGTTGACGTTTCGAGTCCTCATGACCCTTCGACAGAACTTGAGTTTGAGTCCAGGAAAGAGCTGAAATATAAGCTGGTTTAAGGTGTGTGTGTGGGGGGCGGAGAGATAGAGAGACAGAGAGGTGGAGGGGGTTGGTGTGGTTGTAGGGACAAACAAGCAGTGATAGAAGCAGATCATCAAAAGATGTCAACGACAATAGTACAATAGAACACATAGGTGTTAAAGTTAAAGTTGGTGATATTATCTAAAATATTATCTTTTAGATAATATCACCAACTTTAACTTTAACACCTATGTGTTCTATTGTACTATTGTCGTTGACATCTTTTGATGATCTGCTTCTATCACTGCTTGTTTGTCCCTACAACCACACCAACCCCCTCCACCTCTCTGTCTCTCTATCTCTCCGCCCCCCACACACACACCTTAAACCAGCTTATATTTCAGCTCTTTCCTGGACTCAAACTCAAGTTCTGTCGAAGGGTCATGAGGACTCAAAACGTCAACTCTTTTCTTCTCCGCCGATGCTGCCAGACCTGCTGAGTTTTTCCAGGTAATTCTGTTTTTGTTTTGGATTTCCAGCATCCGCAGTTTTTTTGTTTTTATATCGATGTTGAGGACTCCCAGGCAACTCCCTCCCAACTGTATATCACTGTGCCACCATCTCTGCTGGGTCTGTCTTGCCGTTGGGACAGGACATGCCCATGAATAGTGATGGTGGTGTCTGGGACATGATCTGTTACTATGATTGCATGAGTTTGACTACATCAGGCTGTTGTTTGGCTAGTCTGTGAGACAGCTCTCCCAATCTTGCTGTGTGTTAACTGGTTGTCACATTTACCTCCAGAATAATTGACTGCACTTTAATGGTAATTAACTAATTGTGAAGTGTTTCATGACAAATTGCTTTGACAATTTTTAAAATATGCTAGAATAAGGAATGGAAGGTAATTTCATATGTAGAGTGTTACAAAGATGTGCTATGTAGAATGTTAATTTGTAATGTCATCTACTGGAGATATATATATATTTATTGAACTTTTTGAAAAGAACATTTTGCGCGAAACAAACTAGCCTACAACTAAAACAAAAACAGAATTACCTGGAAAAACTCAGCAGGTCTGGCAGCATAGGCGGAGAAGAAAAGAGTTGATGTTTCGAGTCCTCATGACCCTTCAATAGAACTGGGGAGTTCTGTTGAAGGGTCATGAGGACTCGAAACGTCAATTCTTCTTCTCCACCAATGCTGCCAGACCTGCTGAGTTGTTCCAGGTAATTCTGTTTTTGTTTTGGATTTCCAGCATCCGCAGTTTTTTGTTTTTAGCCTACAGCTAAGTTGCATGAAGGCCACTGCCACCTTATAGAGACACAGCATCTACAGAGCTCTCAGAAGCAAATAGCTAAAATAAGCCCCAGATTGATAGCGGAGCAGTCACATGACCCAGCTCTTAGATGTAAAAAATATTGGAAATGAACTAACAGGGACTGCCAGCGGGACAGGAAGTAGAGGCAACAGCCTTATCGCTCTCTCGCTCTCTCTCTGAAACCTCTCTTAACAAAGCTGAGCACTGTTTGTGGTTTGAAAGCCAACCAGAAGACCTCATTACTACAAACCCAGAGTTCTTAAAGGTGAATTCCAACTCAATACCACTGTCTTCAAGAGAAAAGAGAATCAACCAGCTATGACTGCAGCGTGACTACTTCAGTGAGAAACCAAAGTACCAGCAGGCACCACGGAAGTGACTCTGTCTATGTGAAGCAAGCATTTGGACAATCCATGAATAATTTTTCTGACTTAACCTTTTTTTCACTTGGCCAACATCTGATACTTTGTAAAGTTTTATTTCTTTTTGTGCATGCCTGGGGAAGTTGTGCATGTGTTCTTTGCATAAATGGGAAGTTGAACATGTTCATACATTTTAAACCTTTTTGTAAACAGTTTTTGTATTTTACCTGAGTGAATTTCAGTAATAAAACTAATTCCTTACTTGTTAGCTCAAGGAATCTGGCTAGTTTAATTATTACACCGAGCTATACGCAAGTAAGCACATAATGAATTGGCAATCTCACTTTTTTACAAATTCAAACTCTGTCATAACTGACCCAGGAGTGGGACAAAGAGAGGAGTCAGCTCACTCCTCCTAACTTGGTCAGTTAATTTGCAACACTAAGCATAATAACCCTCAGTATGGTTTCCCTGAAATTATGCTGAAAGCTAGTGAGCTTTATCAAAGACATAAAAGTGTGGTTTGTCAAATAGAATTTTGCATACTGTGCAAGTAATAATTTTTAAAGAGGTTTAGAGGAAGCTATAATGCGTTCAAAATAATCACCAGACTCACATGAATAAAAGTTGTTTCATAAGAGCACTAGTTAATCTTCTCTGATACTGTTGACATTTTTAAAAATCAATGGAATTGAGCAGATCCCAGGGTTAATTCCACTGATTCTGCATACTCAGAAATTGGTCTGCAGACTGGTCCAGGCCTTGACACAGCCCAGGCTTTAAATTCCATTCAAAGTTCAGTTCGAATTTGAAGTTTCAGCTATTTAATTAGTAAGACAGTAGTTGCATCTGCTTTGCGATTTTCATGTTCTCAGGGCATCCAAAAGACTGGCAATGAATTGTTTTTGAAGTATTTCATTACATCATATTAGTTACATTTTTAAAGTTAGAATTATTTTCACTCAAATTTGTTGTGGGCTGCAATATCTACCTTTTATTGTCAATTATTTCCTACTAAGCATTTCACCAATGCCGTATGGATAACAGAAACCAATAAGGAGATAGGAACAATACATTCAGACACAAAGTTATTTTTTTACAGTTATAAAAACAATGAACTAACTCCATCAACTGGAAATAACAGTTTTGTCAGGCCATTGCCAGGCTAAGAACCCTATTAAAAATAATGGGACCATTATCAAAAAAAGTTCCTTCCACTTAGAGCTCAAAAGTCCTTTTTTTCTGAAGTGATGTATAAAACCTATTGGTTAGACATTGGGATCCTTTACAAAAAAGGTATTCTTCCTAATCTTGCTCTTCGAGATTTTCCTTTCCTTCCCCACCCATCCACCTTTCTGGGCTATGGTTCCATACTTGATAAATTCAGGAAGGAAAGCCAAAATCTGCCCCTGAACAGATGGGGAAATTGAAACTCATCCTACTCTCCTCACTCAAGTCATTAGCTAATGATCACTGACCCCGGCTGCTCCTTTGTCTCCACTAACTCAGCAAACACAAAAGCCAATCTCAGTCTCTCCCACCACCAATGCAATAAATCCATAGCTCAACGAGGTCAGGTTTTCCACCGACTTCCAGGCCACCCTCAGGCAGCACCCTCCCAACCCTTCTCCAGATGCTGCCTTCCATCTTGCTGGCATTGCCCACCGGAGGCACTAGGCACTGCCCACTCTCAGGCACTTCTCCCTCCTCCATCCAGCCATCCATCCCTCCCAAGTGTGATGCCCTCTATCCCATGAGCGCTACACCCACCCAACACACGGCTCCCCCCAGCTTCCTGCACCACCGCCCCTCCCCCTCCCGGCACCGCCCCACCCCTCCCGGCATCCCTCTCTACCCCTCCCCCTCCCCCTCCCGGCACCCCCCTCAACCCCTCTACCCCTCCCTGCCCCCCCCCTCCCCCAACACCTTCCTCTACCCCTCCCTCCCCACAGTCTCCCCCACCATCCTCCCCCCTGGCAGTCTCCCCTCCCCTCTCCCCCCCCCCGCAGTCTCCCCTCCCCTCTCCCCCCCCCCCCCCCCCCCCGGGCAGTCTCCCCCCCCCCCCCCCCCCCCCCCGGCAGTCTCCCCTCCCCTCTCCCCCCCCCCCCCCCCCCCACGGCAGTCTCCCCTCCCCTCTCCCCCCCCCCCCCCCCCCACGGCAGTCTCCCCTCCCCTCTCCCCCCCCCCCCCCCCCCCCCACGGCAGTCTCCCCTCCCCTCTCTCCCCCCCCTCCCCCACGGCAGTCTCCCCTCCCCTCTCTCCCCCCCCCTCCCCCACGGCAGTCTCCCCTCCCCTCTCTCCCCCCCCCTCCCCCACGGCAGTCTCCCCTCCCCTCCCCCCCCCCCCCGGCAGTCTCCCCTCCCCTCTCTCTCTCTCTCCCCTCCCCTCTCTCTCTCTCCCCCCCACCACCCCCCCGGCAGTCTCCCCCCGCAGTCTCCCCTTCCCCCCTTCTCCCCCTCCCCCGCACTTCCCCCCACCCCACCCACCTCCTTCTCCTCCCAACCCACCCCACCAGGCACTGCCCTCCTCCCCCTCCCCCTCTCCCTCTCTCTCGCCCGGGCGCTGACTGCGCAACCGCCGGGCAGGCCACCCCTTGGGAAAGTTGGGATGGCCGCTGTTAGGTCACAGAACCCCCGACCCCCGGAGATCCTCCAGTCCGGGTACCGCAGATCAAGACCCCTTCAGTCGGGCAGCACCACCTACCCGTTTTATACCAGCGGCTGAAGTAGCGATCGACCATTGACGGACAGCCCTGCACCTGCCCCTGCGCTTCCTCCGCCATCGGAAACCGGGACAGATCCGCGCGCTGTCTCCCAGCAACAGACCGGAAATGCCCGAGGTCCAGTCGCTGGTTTGGGATTGTTCAGATGTTCTTCTGCTTGTCAATGTTTGTCATTGTTATATTCTTGTGTTATTTGTAAAGAGTTAGGAATTAACGTAAAGCAAATGTACATTCTGTGGACCACATTTTACTGCAGCAGCCACATGGAGAACTGCAGCAAATACACTTCATGAAGCCCCAGCAGTTGGAGTCTAAAAGTGTGATTACTTCAAACTACTGGTGATCAAACAGTCACTGCAGCCTCTGGACTAGAAAAGTTGTACAGCACAAGGAAATCTGTCATTCCGCACAGATCTCTGTCACTCACATGAACATTCAAATTAGGAGCAGATGTAGACCACTTGGCCCTTCCAGCCTGCTCCACCATTTATTAAGATCATGGCTGATCTGATTGTAGCCTCACATTCCTGCCTACCCCCAATAACCTCTTACCCCCTTGTCTATCAAGAATATACCTACCTCTGCCTTAAAAAAAATGAAAGATTTGAGGAAGAGAGTTCCAAAGAGTCACAATCTTCTGAGAGAAAAATATTCTCCTCATCTCTGTCTTAAATGGGCGACCCCTTATTTTTAAACAGTGACCCTTAGTTCTAGATTATCCCACAAGAGGAAACATCCTTTCCAAAACCACCCTGTCAAGACCCCTTAGGATCTCAAAGGTTTCAATGAATTCACCTCTTACTCTTCTAAACTCCAGCGGATACAAGCCTAGCCTGTCCAGCCTTTCCTCATAAGACAACCCGCCCATTCCAGGTACCTTCTCTGAGCTACTTCCAACATATTAAGGAGACCAATACTGTACACAGTACTTCATATGTGGTCTCACTTCCTGTTTGAATCTCTTCCATCCTGCTCATGGTTCCAAAACGGTTCTGACCAGTTCAGTAATGTGACTAAACATGGCATTATCCCTTTTGTTTCTTTCTCAGTGTGTTAGGAAATAAAATAGTTTAAGTAAGTTATATGTGTATTTGGGTGTGTTAGGAATAAGGTATATCTCTAAGTTTGATTTGTATTTGTGTGTTAAGGAAAAGGGGAAGTTGAGTTTTAGTTTCACTTTAAAAGATGCCTGCATTGTAATGAGCTTTTATGACTCCTGAAGGGAAGGTAAAACAAACAAGGTAGGAAAAAACTGCTATAAAAACAAAAAAACTGCGGATGCTGGAAATCCAAAACAAAAACAGAATTACCTGGAAAAACTCAGCAGGTCTGGCAGCATCGGCGGAGAAGAAAAGAGTTGACGTTTCGAGTCCTCATGACCCTTCGACAGAACTTGCCTTCCGGACTGAATATTGAATTCAACAACTTTAGGTCGTGAGTCCCCTCCCCCATCCCCACCCCCTTTCTGTTTCCCCCTTCTTTTTTTTCCCAATAAATTATAAAGATTTTCCTTTTCCCACCTATTTCCATTATATAAAATAAAAAAAAACCCACTAGAGCTATACCTTGAGTGCCCTACCATCCATTCTTAATTAGCACATTCGTTTAGATAATATCACCAACTTTAACTTTAACACCTATGTGTTCTATTGTACTATTGTTGTTGACATCTTTTGATGATCTGCTTCTATCACTGCTTGTTTGTCGCTACAACCACACCAACCCCCTCCACCTCTCTGTCTCTCTATCTCTCCGCCCCCCACACACACACCTTAAACCAGCTTATATTTCAGCTCTTTCCTGGACTCGAACTCAAGTTCTGTCGAAGGGTCATGAGGACTCGAAACGTCAACTCTTTTCTTCTCCGCCGATGCTGCCAGACCTGCTGAGTTTTTCCAGGTAATTCTGTTTTTGTTTAGGAAAAAACTGCTGTTGCCTAGCAATGGAAGGCCCCACAGAGACAGAAAAGTAGTTTCAGTTCAATCAAAAGAAGTTTGAGTTCAGTTGGAAGCAACATAGCAGAGGGACAGATAGCAAGTCCCAAACTTGAGTTGAAGCCAGGATTCCAGAGAGGCTGGATACTGGGAGAGGAAACTGCAGAGAGAGCAGATTTCCTAGAAGAACTGAAAAGTCCCAAAGCCAAGGAGTGAGACAGAAAGGAGGGGCCCCAAGAAGAATTTCTAGTCAAAGCAAGAACAGGAGTCTGGGAAAGGTCCTGTTCTGTGGAAGTGAAAGTAAGGAGCAGAGAGAAAGGCTCCAAGCTTAAAGAGAATAAAGCTGCAAAACACAGATTTAATGCAATATAAGCTTGGGAGAAGCCAGAAGATCCAAGAGGACAGCTGAAGGTCTGTACCTCTTTACTATGGGCATGTGAAGCAGTGGTGTTCTGTTGGCACAGCTGAGTCAGTGATAGAGAGCGCGTGGAAGAAAGTTTGAATGCATATGATGACCGGGGAGAGGATTGTCGGAAGGAGAGTTCAAAACTCTGGAGGTGGACTCTTGCAGAAGGCATCTAAGAGAAAGCGCCATTTGGGAGAAGATTCCAAAGCAAGTCCTTGGAGAGCGGAAATTGGAAACCCTCGTGTGAAAGACAGAGTTCAGTGAGACTGAACTCTGTCTCAGGTTGGCTTATGGCCTGACAAGCATCTGGGGAGAGTTGACGAGGGATCCATAGCATCTGTTTGGGGTGCCATCTGTCACTTGGTTTGAGTGTGGTGTGCCTGACCACAGGCCGCCTATTGGTTTACATGGACTGTGTACTTACTGTGAACATGAGAGTATAAGATAGCTTTTGTAACTTGTGTTATCCTTACAAATCTGTATATATCTGTGAAGGTATTGCTGTCGGTGAAGGAGTATTGTAATATAGTTCATCTTGTACTTTTTAATGAATGTTTTATTCTTTTGTTTAAAGTTCTAGCTGACTCCTGTGCCTCTTTTCATTAGCCACTCTCCATATATCTAAACAAAAAATAAAAGTCAGGATCTATCAAACCGGTTCCACACTGGGACTTGACTTGTCCAGTAGTAACATCAGCTGGGGTCATAACAAGTGTCTCTGCTGTTAGTAACATTGTCGGGCACACAATCCTCTTGTAAAGAGTAACCAACTGTCCTGTATTTTAAGGGATTGTCCCTTATATTCACTGTTTGCCCTGTATTTCAAGGATAGTCTGTGGGTGACTGTTCCTGGGAGTCTCCAGGGTGAATTAGAATAATTTGACCAAGACTGCATGTGAATGAGTCAGCCAGCAGAGAGATGATAATGTTGTGAATCAACAAGGTAAGTTTTAAGTTTTAATTAATTTTAAACCCCCCACTGCTATTGTGGGTCTCAAGATCCCTCTTCCCCACCCTCTCTCATGTTGAAACTGCCACCTTACCCCCGCCCCCACATTCTCACAGACACCAACACCATCACCCACCCCACCAACCCCCTGTTAAAGTGTCCCTTATTTTATTTCATAATGTTCTGACTTAGTAGAATCTTATCCAGGAAAAGTTAGAAGGGTTAAAGTTCTACTAGTGACTCCCTGACTCCCCACTGGACCCTCAAGTACCCCACTGACCCAAAACCACCCTATCCAACTACCCCCCTGAAACCAGTACCTCCCCCCCACAACACCCTGACTATCCCCCCACCAACCCATGACCCACCATACTCCCCCATCCTCTTACCTTCTCTCCGTAACTTGTCAAAGTGGCTGGGACATTTTAATTCATTGGTATATAGCAGCTAGTGCCATAATAAGGGGACGTGCAAGGGGTTTCCCCTCAAAGCTCCTACACTACAAGGGAAGAACACCAGAAGCAGGTACACTCCACATTTCTGAGGAGACCCAGTTCGAAAGTCTGGGTGAGAAACGTGATACTCCTTTTTACAAAGAAGCAGAGTGACAATCCAATGGTGATTACCACTTCTCGGAAGATTCAGACCCATGTATTACGTGAACCATAACTTCCTCTGACTAAACAGTGGGAATTCCAAAGCCATTATCATTGAACCTTGCCACGAATACCGTATTCTTGTTCTTGATTCAGTTCTCCCTTCCCAAGCTGAGCTGCCTGTTCCCAACCATAACATCTGTTCAACTCCAAACTAAGATTTTAACCTCATATCATTTTCATTTAAAGCCCACCTACTTCCATGGCATTGCCTATATTAATCCCGCATAGGAACAGGATTTAGCCCCTTGAACCTGTTATGCCATTCAGTGAGATTATGGTCTGTGATATTAATAGCTTTGCTAACAAAATCTATCAATCCCAAATTTAAAATAAACAATTGATCTAATATCAGTTGCTGTTTGCAGATGATGGTTCTAAACTTCTACCATGGTTGGCATGTAGAAATGTTTCCTAACTTCACTCCTGAAAGGCTGATTTGAATTTTTAGATCATACCCCGTAGGTTTAGACTCCCTAGCCAGCAGAAACAGTTTCTCTCTATCTACCCTATCAGTTTCTCCTTAATATATTGAAAATGTCTATCAAATTACTCTGTAACTGTTTAAATTCTAGGGAATACAACCCTATCCCCCCTGCTGGAACCCTTAACCCTAACTTTGCTACCTTTGTACTCATGGGGCTGAATTTCCCTTGAGGAGTGGGAAACAGAGATCAAGACTCTTTCTGAGTTCTTGACCAGCCCTTGGAGGGGTGGGGAGGGGGATGCCCCTCGATGGGTCAGTATTTGGTTACCCTTGCATCCAGACAGGCAGGGAGGGCCTCCTGGCCTGCCTGGAGAGCTAGCCCCCCAGCCTGCCACCAGGTACCCATCCCCAGGCTCCTAAAGTGGCCCCCACCAGTTAAGGAAACTGAAGGAAATTCCAGTTGGCCTTCTTTAATTGGATTTAGCCAGGCTTTAAACATATCTAATCAGCTACCTGCCATTTGGGAGTAGGTAGCCCTGCTGGTCCCAATACTGTCATCTCTAAAATGGCTGGCACTGGGAGCAGCATTGGGAACGGCTGATTCCAGTATTTTTGGCAACATTTGCCTCCATTCCCACCCACTATGGGGCCCAAAAATCCTCCATATGTGCTCTGATTGCCCTACCATTCACCATCTCCCACAAATTTCAGCTCATTCCAAACTCAGCCACCTATATCCAACCCTGCATTACTCCGATCTCGCTGATTTGAATTAACTCCTGGTCCTCAACACCACTTTCAGGATTTCATGGTCTTCAAGCTGAAGACTAAAATCAAATGCCACCAGGCCATTGTCATCATCACCATGCTGTATGGTGCAGAATCCTGGGCCTGCTATAGGCACCACATCAAAGCTCTGGCAAGCTTCCATCAAAGACATCACAAACATTGAGGCCCTTCATCGTGCTGGGCTCAACAGCAAGGAGACCGCCCACCAGAAAATTCAATTTAGATGGACAGACTATGGGCGGGATTTTCCGGCCCCAACACTGGAGGGCAACGCCGCAGGTGGAGCAGGAAAATTTGGAGAGCCATTTGACTTTTTACGGCTCTCCAAATTTTCCCATCCTGCCCTCGACAACACCTGCTGCTAGCGAGGGTGTAAAATCCTGCCCTCAGTGTCCAGCCAGCCTATGTGGAGGCAAGTGCTGAAATTTGGTTCAGCATGCTCTGAGGACTATCTCCGCTAATCATGCCTAGAGGAATGCCAGAAGTGGCGCAGCTGAAGAAGTTCCTCCAAGCACTAACAACGACAACACGAACTGTCAGCTCTGTGGATATCCATGTCAATCCGATACTGGACTTGTCAGTCATGAGAAGATGATGAAGTCACAGCTGCCACAAGAATTACACAGTTTAATCTTCCTTCAGCCTTATAGCCTTTTACTCTGTTGTCTTGTGCAACCCAAGTTTCACTTAGTCACTTAGAACGTGCTGCCTAAAATTGGTTCCAGAAACCCCTCAACCTCTTCAATTATGGTTACTACACAATAAAATCAAATATACATGGAAAATAGTGAGTGATTTGAATTGAATGCCTAATACACTCATATCAAATTCCTCTCACTACTGTTTGGCTGGGATGTTAACCCATTTAAATTGATTAATGTGGCTATTAACATTGCAGAGGGAAGAATGTAATACAAATTTATTAAGAGTCCTTACAATACCTTCACTCCACAGAATTTTTAGACTTTACAAATGAGAGTGTAGAGAAGAATTATAAGGCTAATCCCAAGGACAATAAAAGTAACCAAAAAACAAAAATTAGTCAAAATCAAGCTCTTAGTTCTGGAAAGCAAACATTTAAGTCAGGCCTTAATTGAAGTATATGAAGTTTAAGAACTGGAAAGCAAACATTTAAGTCAGGCCTTAATTGAAGTATATGAAGTTTAAAAAGCTATAAACAAGATAAACCCAAAATAAGTTTTTAAGGTTGGGGAGGTATTAGGAACTTACAAAATATAATGGGGAAAATCTAGCTACAACCTATTTCAGGGATTGCGACATGTGATCACCCTATGCCCAATCCCAAGGAGACAAACAGCACAGAAATTTTATGTTGCCTCTTGATCTGAATCATTTCAACATGCAGACAAACGCAACCCACTGGCTTCACTCTGAAAAGGGGAACCAGCAATGTGCGTGGCTAGCCTATCTTTCAATTAGCCTGCACATCTTAAAGGCAGCATGCACTCCTTAAAGGCTACCTACCCCTCTTAAGGAGGAGCACTGCAGACTGTCTGCAGCAGACTTGGAAAAGTGTAAAAGCACGGAAAATGGGGCAACAGGCAGGAGAGGTCTCCCAGGTTTTCAGGTGTGGCACTGGAGGCATTAGTACAGTGGGTAGAAAGGATGGGAGATGCAATGTTTCCACAGCAGACCAGGAGGCCTTCAAGGTTCACCCCCAGAAGGGAATGGGACCACGTGACTAGGGGAGTCAATTGTTGGAGTCTGGCCTCAAAGACCTGACAGCAGTGTCAGAAGAAAGTTATTGACTTCACACAGGATAGTTATGGTTAGTGAATGCTTCACATGATATCTCCTACCCACTGCTCCACCAATCTCTCATACTGCTCAATGCATCACATCCCTATCACTCAACCATCAGCAAACTCTAGCAATCAGGATGCAGGCCTAATGTTCAAATACTCCACCTGACCTTACATATCTACCAGTCTTACACCCATCCCTTGATGCTTTCCCACATCTTCAGCTATTCAGCAATGGCTGTAACATCACCCAAACACATTGCAACACACTACCATTCTTCCCTCTCTCTTGCACAGGCCATTGCATCTGGTGATACTAAAAATATTTAGGATGACATTATGTACCTGCCTTACGCTCCTTCTCAAATCCTGCCTCACTCTCACCGGGCTGTCTGACACAAAGTGCGAGCTTCAGACCATATGACCATGGGTCTCTTGTTTTCCACTCCACCCCACCCCTCCCCTCCCCATTGACATTTCTGCTTTCAGATATCCAAGAACTGGTGGCTGACCATCCACTGCAGCCTCATGAGGAAGAATGAGAGTAACACCGACGCTGATGAAAAAACACTATCACTTAATAATTTGCTCATAGTCGCCTGCTCCAATAATGACACTGCACACACCTTAAGGAAGTAGTCAGGACCTACATGTGGTGGGTCACCAGGGATGGGTGGCCAGCAACAAGGCCAGGGAAAAGGATAGTTCCTGTGCCAGCTCATTGGAGGGCAAGTTCACAGACTTCTACTGCAGGGGACTCAGATGAGTACTTTGATGGGGTGGCGTACAGGAGAATACTGATAGGCATGCATACAGAGACACTTGGTGCATTGGCTGGGCTGCTACTTAGCCTGTTGTCACTGCCAAGGAATATGGAGGAGTCAGGTTCCAACTTGGCATTGGGCTTTGCACTGAGCTTGGAGCCCATCCTTCGCCTGCCAATTCCATTACAGCATTTCTGTACTCAGCTGCTCTCGCTCGCCCTGCAAGTTCTTCTGCAACTCCCAAGTGAAAGCAGCCTTCCACAAGCCATGTTACAGCCATTAGGGTAGCACTAGTCTAGGAACACTAGGACAAAGACATATATAAGACAGGCACTAAGGAAACACAAAAGGGTGAATAATTCACTTTTCTATGTATTATTGGAATTGATGTTGAATAAAATTGTTACATTTTTTGATTCTGGTGAGAGGTCATCAACCTGAAACGTTAACTCTGTTTCTCTCTCCACAGATGCTGCCTGAACTGCTGAGTATTTCCAGTATTTTCTGTTTTTATTTGTTATGTTCCTCTTTTGTTTCAGGATTTTGGCCAAGAGGACACTGTGATGATACATAGCAGATGGATTGACTTGTGTGAATTTGTGGGGCAACTGTGATGTTGGGATGACATCTTGGGTAAACCAAAGTTGGAATATCTACTCATGGACAGCTCATCCAGAATAAAGGGGTCCTGGATGCCTCAGGAACTATCCTCAGCCCTCTGTGCACGAAAAGGCAACCCAGGGGTCTCGCTGGTTCTCTTGCCTGTGGCCGAGACCCCTGTCACCTCCACAAGATTCTGCCTGCAGATTTAAATTAATTGGCAAAAGAGATGATGTATGGAAAACATTTTTAGCTGTGAGTTTTTGTGCTGTTCGGCAAGGTGCTGGAAGCAGATTCAGAATAACTTTCTAAAGTTCTAAAAAGTTTTACATTCCATAGCAAGTGGAACTAATTAGAAAGCTCTTTCAAAGGGCTGGCAAAGGCATGATGGGATGAATGGCCTCCTTCTGTGCTGTATCATTCTACGCTTCTATTGATTTCTCTTGGCCTCCAGGAGCATAATGAATGCATGTGAGTACATCATTTTTTTAAAATTATTTTTATTCGATAGCATAGATGATGGAAATCCAGAGTGCAGGAAAGCAAGAGAGTGATAGAAGGAAAATTGCCATCCTACATTTTAAAGGCACTAGATTTGGATAGCGTGTTCATATACCCCTTTATTCCAAACTCCTCCAAATTAATTCAGATCCATACCCCCTCCAAATTAGTTCAGTTTTAGGGCTGAGACAGATCTATGCTAATCCACAGGTTTAATGCTTAGCAGGCCACCGCAAAAATACGGATTCAACTGCATTACAATATGAATCTGTGAACACGGTTTTGAAGATTGCTGTAGGTTGTCCTCTGATCCTTAACAGTGGACCAAATTTTCTGGTGTCTGGATCTTAGAAGGCCAGATGTATGATCGAATATGCTCGATGGGATCCTGATGGACCCCTGACATGCAGACTTACGTGGGAATTGTCCAAGAAGTTTCAATTTTCGATGGGCAATTCCCCTGCTTCCCGAAACCTGCCACAAATGTTTGCAACTCTGAGTTAGAGTTGGAGATTTCATACAGTTCCACAGTACTTAGCTGGGTAGTTAGTCAGGAAAAGTTAGGCAGATTAAAACCTAGTCTAACACCCGGGTAACTAAACAATTCATCTCCCCAATCACACCCATGGTCACCCCTTGCCCCCAACTAACCCCCGGCTGCCCACCCCGACTACCCAACTACCTCACCCCAGCCAGACCTGACCACCTTCCCTGGCCAGACCGGGCTCCCATGACCATACCACGACCCATCCAACACACCCACCTACCCCCTGACCCAACACAACGACCCTCCTGACCAGACCTGACCATCCCACCGGCCCAACTACCAGCTCCCCACACTCAAACACCCAATTGACCCCCTGACCAGACCTGACAACACACCGACCCCACCCAACCCGACTATCCCCTGATCCAGCCTGACTACCCCCCTGACCATCCATCTCACCCTCTAACCCAACACAACACCCTCCCACCTGACCCCACTATTGTCCCGAGCACCCAACTACCCCATCGCCTCAACCGCCCGTCTAACCCCTGACACAACCATACTACCTTCTCAACCCAACCCGACTACCCTCCCAACGACCTGACTAACCCCCTGACCTAACCTGACTACTCCCCAACCCGATTACCCCACAACCCAACTTGCTCACTCACCTACCACCTCACCCATCTACCAGCTCACCCACTTACTAATTATCCAACTACCCATTCACTCACTTACTGACCCACTCACCCATTCATTAACATTCAGGCAAGACCTTTAAACTTACCTTACGGGAATTAGTGCCGTAAAAAGGGGGCATGTTCTGTCTTCCCCCAACTCTGCTCTGTTCCAACAGAGTCTCCCAAGGGATGCTGCGCTGCACATTTCTGTGAAAGCTAACTCTCCCCTCGCCCTACACCCAAAGCACCCGATTAACACCCTGACTAGAGGGGAAAGCTTACACTAGGCTGGAAAAGTCCTGGAAGAAATGTGTGGCAGTGGCAAGTTGGAATTTTTGAGCACAGCGGCAATCCGACTATCATTGCTGCTTCTCGGAAGATCTGGGCCAGTAGTTTCCCCGCCCTATAACTTTATAAAGAATCAATATAAATCAAAGACAAACATCTAAACTGTCACCTAATTAATGAAAGAGCAAAACAAAGACTGTGAAATTATGGAATTAATTTTAATAAGATATCAACTATTAAAGAAGCTACTGTCTTTCAGGAATGTCAATGACTTATATTGACATTATATAAAGAGGAACACTTCATACTAACAGGCATTTATAAATGAGATATATACACAGTATTTTGTTTAAAATATAAAAGACTTTCAATATCTAGTTAAGTATATACCTCAATCTAGGTATGGTCTTTCCATGTGTAATATCTAACTGTTTACAAACAGCTATTTCAATGTAAAACTGTAAAAAAATACTGATCTAAGGATTGAGTGTTTGATTTTGCTGATTAAAAATATGTTTAGAAGCTAACTGAAAGCAAGGTTTTAGGATGTTACAAAAATAAGTCTCTCTTAAAGTGTATTTCTCATGGAATTTTTACAGCAAAACCATCACTCTATCCACCACCAAGGGAACAACAGGACAGTTCTTACATCATAGACTTGTGAAGCTTGTAAAACAAACAACTGTATTCAGAAATTCATTGAACATGGAATAGGTATGCTCCAAAGGTGGTACAGCCAAATACTCTAAACATGGTTATAGTTAAAAACAGTGGTTTGTCCTTATCATGTGGCACTGAGTAATTGGTGTCCAGTTTGTAAATTTTGATCTTTTCAAGCCAAGCTCAATTATATACCATTTTAGTCTGTTCTCAAACAGGCATGCAAGGTCCTAAATATTTTTCAATTTTGATTTTGTTTTGGCTTATATTATGAATACCATCATTTTGTACCTTTCCTATTAGTTTCATTGTACATAAAATCATACAAATATATTTGGAGAAGAAATCAAGCTTAAAGTTATGTAATGTAATATATTTTATAAGATATTTTATTAGGTTTGCAAACTTTAGTTAAATTGAAGTCATCATTAATAGTTTTGTGTAAGGAATCTTCAGGGGATGATATAATGAAACTTTAATTATAATGGTTTAGGTTATTCATCTCAAAAAGAAGACATTTTTGGTTTGTTAAAATAGGTGGTTTTATAAACTTGAGATGGAATAACAAGTTGAAAAATTCACAGTGACTTTTTCATTGAGAATGTCTTAAATTCTTGAGAATACTCAAAGGTCCATATTTTAATCTTAAAACTAGATCCCTCAGCCCTGCCACTCCTCATCCTGTGATTTAATTTATGCCAATTAACCAGCTGGGAAATCTCCTCATCAACAGTAATGTTAACATTAACAAACAACAACTTTTGCAACACCAGAGCATATAAACTTTCCCATGCTTATGTTTCCATGTGTATAAAATTTAAACTATTTTGTTAAATGATGATGAATTAAAGTCTTAAAGTAATTACATTAAGATGATACCAATTTCATCTTAAACAGAAGCTTATTTTCTTTCACCATTATCTACAGTAATACTCTCAAAGAAGGACAATATACAACACAGCCTGCAATTTACAGATTAATACTGTGATATTTCACATCTCCACTGCCCACTTGAGCAAATTTTTGCACAAAATAAATGAGCGCTGAGAGCACTACCTTCCATGCCTGAGGATAGCTGCTACTTTCTGTGGAGTTGAATTCCTTGAGATAAAGCAAGGTTCATCCGATGTGTAAGGAGATCTGCATTCCTCGAAGCTGCTCTCTGGGCATGTGGTCTCACCAGATTGTAAAGAGCTACAAGTCTTACATGTTTCAGTGTCAGTATCACTAAGTAGACCAATGCATTGATCATCTGAAAATCCAACTCTGTGATTTGGAGAATGCCTAACAATAAATTCAGATGGTCTTAACTTGCTTTTTTGTTCCAGTAGGTCAACACTTCTAATAATGTTTGCCAATGTTTTCACCTGTTGTTTTACTTCTCCCTTTTTCACCTGAACATATTTTCCCTTCACTGGTGACTTGCAATACTTCCGGCATATTCTGCAAAACACACACAAATATCCTTAATTCTCATGGTACAATGTATAAGACAGTTAATCCTGGAAATTTATTACACTTTTCTTAAATAAATAAATAGATGTATGAGCGACTAACACACCTCCCTGAGGTTTTGTTGGTGCAAGTAGTTGGGGGATAGGGGCAAGATGCAGCTATGCTTTGGAAAGGGGAGGATACAAATAATGCTAAAATTTTATGAATAGAAATTGGCAAGAGTGTACTCAAAGTCAGTAAAGTTAGTGTTTTAGAAATGAGTTCCTGGGAAATTTGAGCCAAATACGATTATTTTGTGCGATGTCCACTTTGCATGAGTGACAAACAAATGATAGGCACAACATTCTTGTGATGTTGCTCACAGTGTGGAGGATTATCTACCTTATCCCAAGAAATGTATAATATATTATCAGGACTATTGAGTTACAGCAATTAAGTAGGTGAAACTTATTAATTGCATGTTTTTGTGGAAGTGTTTGTGTTAATCTTGGATCTAATTGCACAATTATGTGTACATTTCTATGACTAAGTGGTTTTGATAATTTTATAATTAATTGTATTAATTGTTGTTCATTTTATCTCTTGCCCTTATTTCAAAACCAAATATAGAGGAAGTTAGTACAGAAGATGAACCAGGATCCTGTGGTAGTCTGTAATTTCCGCATGTATCAGAACTGGGGAGTAAGAGAGCTGTGGTTACATAGTATAAGGAGGGTTATTCTGTATTTTGGGAACACTTAAAAGGAGGTGATATAGCAGGAGCAGATGAATATTTGTAACTGCAAGCATTTGAGAAGAAGTATTATCTGTGAGATCTATAAGTGGTACTGGGTTGTGATATGGGACCCTGAAGTTTGGCTGCATCGGCAAGGGAATAGCATGATTTGATAGGAGTGGTAGTGGGGATCTCAGGGCATGAAGCCAATTGGGAAGACAGCGGATGTGAGAGAGGAGCCCACAGATGCAGCACTGTGAGTGATCTGCTCAAGTGGGCAGTGGAGACAATGTAGCCTTGGGTGTGGGGACAGCAGGATGATGGTGAGGAGGGTGTGGACTTAAGTGGCTGTATATGGGCAGCATTTACTGCTGATGATGGGATTCTTGCCCACTGGCTGGAGAATGAATGGGAATTCTGTGTCGCCTCCGTTGGGGAAGGCCCAGCAAATTAAGTGCCTGTCAAGTACTTAATTGGCCAGTGTCGGGCTTCCCCAGGATTTAGGACCCCGGGGGTAGAAATCCTGTGCCCCCTGCGAGTTGCTGACTAATTAGAGCCCAGCAGCTCTCCATTGCCCATTAGCGCCATCTGCTGCTATTAACGCACCCACTAGAAGCCTAGGATCGACAAGGAACCAGTGAGGCCGGGATGGGAGTTGCGGGGAGGGGCTGGCTAGCTTTAGGATGGAGAGGTGGGGTTTGGAAGAAAGGACATGAGGCTCCCCCTCCCTTCCTGATGCCAGGTCCTTCATTCAGGCACTGAGTGTCTTTGAACTAGGGACCCCTCCCCTGAAAGCCTACTTGCGGTGGCTGAGGGCCTCAATTAGCATTTGGCTGGGACGGTTGTCCACAAGCCTTCTTGTCTCAGACTTAATCAGGTGGAGGCAGGTAGGTGGTGGGCTGTCCGCACCCTCCCAGCCAATTAAATGCCTCCCACCTTCAAAATTTCCCCTGGAGGCATTCCATCCTATATGTTTGGCAATAATTTGTGTCAGGTTGTGGCAGTGGTGGAATAGGAATTCTGGAGTTGTGGTAATTGTTGAAGATGGTGCAGACATGTGATAAGTGGGAGCATTAGGAGGCTGGTCAGAATTCATGAGGACTGAGAAGGGGATTATTGGATCTGGAAGAATTTGGTGGTTCTGAAAGTCTGAGAGTACCAAGAAGGACCATCTCAGTTCTGTTAGGACTTAGAGATGTTGTTGGAAGATGTTTGTGATGGGAGGAGCAAGAGGCATCAGAAGGAAACAGGAAATAACAAAGCAGAGAATGGCACTGATATCCAGGGCATGGACTGCCAAGAGACAGGGGAAATGCACATTGGGGAGTAGGCCAGGAGGTGGGAGGGAGGTCTGAGGTCACTGGGCCTTAAGGGAGGGGCGGGTGGGGGGGGTGCCCCCAGTCAGAAGAGGAATTCTGATGGAGCCCCCCCGCCCCCGGCCAACCCTTCCCACCTAGATTGAACTTTCTTTATTTCCGGATTTTCCCCTCTGAGCTTTCATCCACCCGCCAGCCTAAAAATTGAGGCTGGGTGGGAAACGGCCCTTAAGTGGCCATTGGCATCCGAGGCCTGCCTGCCCAAGTGTAAAATTGCTGTGAGAGGTCGAGGTGGGCAAGAACAAGAGGGAATCCCGTTCGTGTAATTTCACGTTCCCCCCCCCACCCCGCCTTAGAACCCTCTGGCATACACACACACATACCCACACGCACACAGATTCTCACCCACAAACCCACACACACACATATTCTCTCACACACACAGACCCTCCCACACACACACAGACAGACTCCCTCTCACGCACACACTCACACACAGACTCACACACACATTCTCTCTCTCTCTCACATTCACAAACACATACTGTCACACACACAGAATCTCTCTCTCTCTCATACACACACAGATGCTCTCACACACATACACAAAGACTCCCTCACACACACACATAGACTCCCTCACACACACATATACACACACAGACTATCATAGACACACACAGATTCCCTCATACACACACACACACACACACACACACACAGATTCTCTCACACACAGACTCCCTCACACACACACACACACATGCAGATTCTCTCTCTCACATACACACACAGATTCTCTCTCTCACACACATTCTCTCTCGCACACACACAGGCTTTCACATACACGCACACAGACTCTCTCACCAACACACACATACTCTCACATACACAATCTCTCTTTCTCACGCACACACTGACTTCCTCACACAGACTTCCTCACACACACGCACTCTCACACACACACAGACTCTCATATACACACACACAGACTCCCTTACGCAAATACTCCCGCACACACACACACTTCTTCATACAGACACAAAAGCCCAACCACACACACATACTGTCACTCAAACACAATCTCCCTCTCTCTCTCTCACATACACACACAGACTCTCTCAGACACACACAGATTCCCTCACACACAGATTCTCGCTCTCACATAGACGCACACACAGATTCTCTCTCTCACACACATTCTGTCACACACACACAGCCTCCCTCAAGCACCCACACAAACGCACACACATATACACACATATACAGACTCCCTCTCACACACACACACACACACACACACACAGGCTTTCACATACACACACACACACACACACAGGCTTTCACATACACACACACAGACTCTCTCACCAACACACACTTTCACACACACAATCTCTCTTTCTCACACACACACGGACTTCCTCACACAGATTTCCTCACACACACGCACTCTCACACACACGGACTCTCATACACACACACACACACACACAGACTCCCTTACGCAAATACTCTCTCACACACACACACACATACTGTCATGCAAACACAATCTCCTTCTCTCTCTCTCACATACATACACAGACTCCCTCAGATACACACAGATTCCCTCACACACACGCACACACAGATTCTCGCTCTCATATAGACGCACACACACATTCTCTCTCACACACTACAGATGCTCTCACGCTTACAGATTCTCTCTCACACATGCAGATTCTCTCTCTCATACACACACAGGGCAGAATTTTGCCCCCATTTGGGGGGCTCAGTGGGGGGTGAGAGGGATCGGTCAGGAAGCCACCCACGTTCGGGCCGAGACCCCAATTTCACACTGGTGGCTCATTTGAGGTCCGCCAAGTGTGAACACTGGCTGCAGAACGTCCGAGAAGGTGTGGGTGGGGGCGGGGCCTGTTGGCCGCTGGGTCCAATTACAACCCGGTGACCGGTTCATAAACGGCGCAGGCAGCCCCAGGGAGGCTGACCACATTGGAGCTGCAGCAACGACATGGCTCCAAATGAAGATGTAGACACCAGGTGGGTGTCTTGCTGCCCTCCTGGAGGAGGTGACTGCCAGAAGGGACACCCTTGTCCCCAGAGATGGGAGGAGGAGGCCACTGCATCTCACCAAGAGGGCATGGGAGGAGGTGGCAACCCAGTGAGCAGCCATAACGTTGTGCGGTGCACCTGGGCGCAGTGCCGGAAGAGGTTTAATGACCTACTGCACTCAGGAAAGGTGAGTATCGTGTTGGCATGGATCAGTGTACAGAAGTGTTAAGGGCTGGCCATCCCCCTGTGGAGCTCAGGGGTGCTAGAGTCTGAGTGCCAACTGTCAATGATGCCAGAGCTGGAAAAGGGGGTGAGCCCTGGCTGCTTGGACTGAGTACCTTGTGGACTGAGGGCCACGACTCAGATCTGCCCTGGTGTTCCTCAGCTGGGGTTGGCCAGGCTGCAATGGTGCTGCAGGTAGAGAGCGGACTAATCAATGCTCCTCTGTCCTTTCAGGAGAAGACATCCCATAACAATATTGAGAGGTCACAGACTGGCGAAGGACCCCCCTCACCTCCTCATCCTCTCTTGGTATGAGCAGGAGGTCTTGGAGCTTGAGAGGTGCCAGGCACCTCGATCAACTGGCCTTGGTGAGGTTGGGGTGTCAGATGAAGGTAAGAGTGCAGTGCAGTGAGGTGAGAGTTTCGGATGCTGCAAACATTTTTGTGCAGTCTCATCACTGATGGGAGCCTCCAGACTGGACTCCTCATTGGTCATTGAAAGATAGTGGCACCATGATGCAGATCTCCATTGTCTCACCAGGGTGCCTGGCATGCACAGTGACAGTGTGATGACTTTAACTAATGACATGTCCTTCTTCTCCCTTAGATCTGGCACCAAGCAGCCAAGCACAGGACCTCCAGGAGCTACCCCTAACACCAGAGGACCACCATGCTCTAGAAGCAGCTGCGTCACACCCATTCTCTGAAGCAGGCACCAGCGCAGATACCAGCACCTCGGTGGACATTAATTCGGCGGCAAGTATCTTGGTGCATATTGGTGAGGGCACTTCACACTCACTTGAGGTGCAGGCGGAGGCAGAGATTGCCCTCACATTGGCGCAAGAGCTGCTTGTTATCTCTGTGGGGTCCTCTCAGGACACTCTGGATGATGGCAGCAGCTACTCCACCCCCCCCGTCAGTGACCGTGGCATCTGAAGAGGCTGTGGCAACTGGGGAGCCAGCACAGGCTCCACTGACCAGAGGATGACCGCCAAGGTCATCAAGGTCAACAAGACAGCAGAGTGAGCAGGCTGTCTCCAATGCCAGTGGCTAGCAAGGGGGTAGCACCAAGATATAGCACTCGCAAATGTAAGTTTAAAGCATCTTAGAAGGTCATGGCTGATCTTTTGTTCCCCCATTTTGATTTACTTTTTTTAATAGTGTGACTACCAACACCGGATAATGTTCAGTTCAATAATCTATGAGTTCCAGCATTCAATTGCATTTGCTTTTGTGTTATTGGCCTGAGTATGCTTCATTTCCTTTGGAGGTACAGGGTATGCCGGTATGTAATGCTGGATATGGGTGGCTCGAAATTTTGTTGCACAGGCACTGACTGTATCTTGGGGGCAAAGGAAAGGGTCACTTCTGTCATCAGGATGGTGGTGGCAGCCCTGGCATGAAATGCTTGCTCTTATTTGGCAGGCTAGCTGAAGGAGCATTGGATCAAGGCGTCTCTGGTGTCCCTGACACCTTGGAGATTACAAAGGTCTGCCTCCATGTCCTCGGCATTCTCCTCACCGTGCTCCTCTTCAGACTCACTACTGGACTCATCATCTGTGGTCTGTGCATCTGTGTCAAGACCCTCTTCCTCCAGTGGGACCCCCTGCCAGTGCCAGATTGTAGAGAGTGCAGCATGCAACCATTATCAGTGGCATCCGCTCTGGGGAGTATTGTGGTGTACTCCCTGAATGGTCTAGGCATTGGAAGTGCACCTTGAGAAGACCTATCTCTACCACTGCCTTTGTGGAGGCCTAGCTTCTGTTGTACCACTGCTCCGCCTCTGTTCATGGGTGGCAGAGAGGCGTCATGAGTCACCTTATCAATGGATAGCCCTTGTCACCCAGCAGCCATCCGTCCAGTCGGGCTGGAGCACTGAAGAGCCCCGGCACCTGGGAGTGTCATGGGAGCTGCCAGGGTACCTTGGAACAGACTTGCAGAACCTGCATCCTGTGGTCACACACTATGCGTTCATGGAGTGGAATCCCTTCCTGTTGACGAAGACACCCGGCTGATCCACTGGCACCTTGATAGCCACATGCGTGGCAGTCGATGGCACCCTGGATGCAGGGGAACCAAGCAATCGCTGAAAATCCTCTGGCTCGTTCAGCCTGGCTGGCCTCATCCGTATGGAAATGAATGAAAGTCAATACCCACCTGAACAGAGCTTCTGTCACCAACTTGACACAACTATGGACAGCTGATTGGGTGACTCCACACAGATCCCCCACTGACTGCTGGGGAGAGACATAGAAGTTGAGGGCCACTGTGACCTTCAAAGCCACTGGCATGGGGTGTCCACCCACACAGTTGGAGCTGAGCTCAGGTCCTATCCCCTGACAGATGGAGATCACGCTCTCCCTGGAGAGATGGAGCCTCCTTCAGCATTGCACCTCAGACATATTGAGGTAGCTGCCCTGGCAGCTGGGTAGTGGCGTCTTCTGCGGCCCCTTCTGCCTTGGACTTCCTGCTGGCCCTGTGTCCCTTGTGCCTGCGCCTCTCCTCCCACAGGTCCCTCCCCTGGAAGTTGCATTGGGACATCTGGACTCCTCTCCCTTCTGCCCCTCTCTTCCTCCTCAGAAGAGGTGCCTCCAGTGGAAAGCACAATCCCCATTACCAGGGTAATGGAAGACTGTCTGATACCTGGAAGGGTCCACATGGTCTGGATTCTTAGGGGAGCTTAAAGACACCAATGAGTCCTAAAATGACATATGGAAATACTAAGAATGAAGCCCCGATCAGAGATGAAGCTGTCAAGTACAAATAAGCAACAGGCAGCAAATGATCTCCAAAACTCCTTCCTGCTCACAAAGGCAATGAATGCTGCTGACCCTTTTTATCCCACCCGAGGATGAGGTTTTGCAAATTGTGGGCTGCCTGCCTGCCCATTTTGCCCTTGCGACAAGCAAAAAATCCCATGGGCAACGTTAAATCGCCATCAGTTGGGTTGTGAGCCATTCCCGGGCCTACCCAACCTCCAGCAGCTCCCGGGCCTACCCGACCTCCAGCCACTTCCAGCCTACCAGACCTCCAGCCGCACCCAGGTCTACCCAACCTCCAGCCGCTCCCGAGCCTACCTGACCTCTCGCCACTCCCAGGCCTACCCTACCTCCAGCAGCTCCTAGGTCTATCCGACCTCCAGCCACTCCCAGGCCTACCCGGCCTCCAGCCACACCCGGGCCTACCTGAACCCCAGCCGCTCCCGGGCCTACCCAACCTCCAGCTGCTCCCAGGGCCACCCGACTTCCAGCCGCTCCCAAGCCTACCCGACCTCCAGCCACTCCCAGGTCCACCTGGCCTCCAGCAGCTCCCCGCCTACCCGACCTCCAGCCACTCCTAGGCCTACCTGGCCTCCTGCAGCTCCCGGGCCTACCCGACTTCCAGATACCCCAGAAGTAAAAAACAGTTAAGACCAGTACTCTTATTTCCCAGTTTTACTGGTGTTCCATTTTAAGGTATACAAGACCAGTTCAGACCAGTATTCTTATTTCTGTTTTAACTGTTTTTTTCCTGTGAGACTTGTTGCTTCTTGCTTATCAGCCTGCATACTGCTCCTCTCCCGAGCCCTTGCTTGCTTCTCTTGCACTCTGCTTTTCCCCATGGCCTCCACGCTCACTCCACCATCTTACCCTGATGCTCCTTCAGCTGGTGTCTGCGCGAAAGGCTGAGAGACAGCGTGCACTCACATTCACACTGCTTACTGCTTGTCCAGTCAGAGACTGATTCTTTCCTGAATTTTCTGTTGATAAGCTCGCCATTCAACTTACCCATGATTTGAACAATGAGTCGGTGAGCCGGTACAGAGGCTTTGGGGGTTAGGGGATGCACAAGCCTGTTCTAAACTGTCCTACCTCAGGAGAAGGGGACAAATAATCCTGTCTGCCTCATTCAACAACAAAGATTTTTGCATACTAATTACTAGTAACAGAGAAGTATCAGTACTAGTTATGGAGGTCTGTGAACACCTCACAATTCTAGTTTAGGGTGTTATTGTGAAGCAAAACTAAGGCAATGGGAATCAGAAGGAAACCTTCCATTGGTTGGAGGCATAGCTTGCAGAAAGGAAGATGTTGGAAGCCAATCATCTTGGTCCCAGTACATTGTTGCAGGAGTAGTGTCACTCAGAGGCCCAACCATCTTCAGCTGCTTCATCACCCCCATCATAAGGTCAGAAGTGGGTGATGATTGCACAATGTTCAGTACCGCTCCTGACTCCTCAGATACTGAACCAGTCCATGTCATACACAGCAAGACCTAGACAACATTCAGGCTTGGGCTGATAAGTGTTAAGTAACATTTGTGCCACACAAGTTCCAGGCAATGACCACTTCCAACAAGACAGAATCTAGCCATCTCCCCTTGAATTCAATGACATTACCAGCAGTGAATCCCCTACTATCAACATCCTACAGAGTTAATATTGACCAGAAACTGAACAGGACCAGCTATATAAATACTGTGGCTACAAGAGCAGGTCAGAGGCTGGATATTCTGCAGCAAGTAACTCACCTCCTGATTCTCCAAAGCCTATCCACTGTCTACAAGGGCATAAGTCAGGAGTGCGATGAAATACTGTCTACTTGCCTGGATGGCTGCAGCTCCCGACAATTCTCAAGAAGCTCGACATCATTCTGGAAAAAGCAGCCCGCTTGATTGGCACTCTATCCACCATTTTAAATGTTCACTCCCTCCACTACCAACACACAGTGGCAGCACGTACAACATGCACTGCAACAACTCAGCAAGGCTCCATTGACAGCACCTCCAAAACTCACAGCCTCTACAATCTAGAATGACAAAAGCAGCAGACGCATGGCAACACCACCACCTGTAAGTTCTCCTGTAAGACACACATCACCCTGATGTGGAACCAAATCTCCATTCCTTCACTGTCACTGGGTCAAAATCCTGGAACTCCCTTCCTAACAGCATTGGGGGTGTACCTACATTACATGGACTGCAGTGGTTCAAGAAGGGGGCTCACCATCACCTTCTCAAGGGCAATTAGGAATGGGCAATAAATGCTGGCCTTGCCAGCGACACCTACGACCTGTAAAAGAATATAAAAAAAGTGTGGGCCTTGGTAGGATGGAACAGATACAATTATCAGATAGGAAAGATTTGAAATAAAATACAAAAATGAGAAAAGCTTTGAACTAAAAGGAATACAAGAATTACTTGAGAATTAAGGTATATATAACAATTTGACCCAGAACTGATCTTCAAGCCCCATGTGGTAGACTTCCAATATAATAAGACTATCAAATTGAGGGGTGGGCGTTCAGTTTTTTTGGCTTAGATGTTGTTGTGGGAAACAAAAACAGAATTACCTGGAAAACTCAGCAGATCTAGCAGCATCGGCGGAGAAGAAAAGAGTTGACGTTTCGAGTCCTCATGACCCTTCAACAGAACTTGAGTTCGAATCCAAGAAAGAGTTGAAATATAAGTTGGTTTAAGGTGTGTGGGGGGGGGTGGGGCGGAGAGAGAGAGAGAGAAGTGGAGGGGGTTGGTGTGGTTGTAGGGACAAACAAGCAGTGATAGAAACAGATCATCAAAAGATGTCACCAACAATAGAACAAAAGAACACATAGGTGTTAAAGTTGGTGATATTATCTAAACGAATGTGCTAATTAAGAATGGATGGTAGGGCACTCAAGGTATAGCTCTAGTGGGGGTGGGGAGAGTATAAAAGATTTAAAAATATTTAAAAATAATGGAAATAGGTGGGAAAAGAAAAATCTATATAATTTATTGGAAAAAAACAAAAGGAAGGGGGAAACAGAAAGGGGGTGGGGATGGGGGAGGGAGCTCAAGACCTAAGGTTGTTGAATTCAATATTCAGTCCGGAAGGCTGTAAAGTGCCTAGACGGAAGACGAGGTGTTGTTCCTCCAGTTTGAGTTGGGCTTCACTGGAACAATGCAGCAAGCCAAGGACAGACATGTGGGCAAGAGAGCAGGGCGGAGTGTTAAAATGGCAAGCGACAGGGAGGTTTGGGTCATTCTTGCAGACAGACCGCAATGTAGAGGACCAAACGTAAACTGGGCGACCGCTTTGCAGAACACCTGCAGTCTGTCCGCAAGAATGACCCAAACCTCCCTGTCACTTGCCATTTTAACACTCCGCCCTGCTCTCTTGCCCACATGTCTGTCCTTGGCTTGCTGCATTGTTCCAGTGAAGCCCAACGCAAACTGGAGGAACAACACCTCATCTTCCGACAAGGCACTTTACAGCCTTCCGGACTGAATACTGAATTCAACAACTTTAGGTCTTGAGCTCCCTCCTCCATCCCCACCCCCTTTCTGTTTACCCCTTCCTTTTGTTTTTTTCCAATAAATTATATAGATTTTTCTTTTCCCACCTATTTCCATTATTTTTAAATCTTTTATACTCTCCCCACCCCCACTAGAGCTATACCTTGAGTGCCCTACCATCCATTCTTAATTAGCACATTCGTTTAGATAATATCACCAACTTTAACACCTATGTGTTCTTTTGTTCTATTGTTGGTGACATCTTTTGATGATCTGGTTCTATCACTGCTTGTTTGTCCCTACAACCACACCAACCCCCTCCACTTCTCTCTCTCTCTCTCTCCGCGCCACCCCCCCCCCCCACACAACACACACACACACACACACACCTTAAACCAGCTTATATTTCAACTCTTTCTTGGACTCGAACTCAAGTTCTGTTGAAGGGTCATGAGGACTCGAAACGTCAACTCTTTTCTTCTCCGCCGATGCTGCCAGACCTGCTGAGTTTTTCCAGGTAATTCTGTTTTTGTTTTGGATTTCCAGCATCCGCAGTTTTTTTGTTTTTATGTTGTTGTGGGAGTTGGGAAGAGATGTGCTTCTACTGCTGACCAATCATACTCTTTTTATTAGTCTCATTATTATCTCTATTTTGCTTGATTTTAATTGCTCCACCAGTGGCGACTGTGCTTTCAGCTGCCAATACTGTAAGCTCTGGAATTCCCTCCCTAAACGTCCCTGTCTCTTCACCCCTTTCTTTCTTTAAAAGGTTTATTAATGCTTACCTCTCTTTTGGTCACTTGCCCTAATATCTCCTTATTTAGCTCAACATTAGATTTTGCTTTATAATGCTCCTATGAAACACCTTGGGATGTTTTAGAATATTAAAGGCACCATACAAATACAAGTTGTTATTGTTTAACACTCTGTGACACACAGGTGTACATTCTAAATCGGCAGCATGTGACACAATCATTGGCGACATCTCACCAAACTCTTGTAACACATCTTCATTTTCCCTTCTCAAGATATGGTGCTGGCAGCTCATAGCAATCAGGGGCTGCACTTCACACCAGATTTTGTCATATGTTTTGCCTGGTGTAAGCTTTATCACAGATCCAAGTAATTTGGGACATTTAAATTGAAAATTGAAGAAGAAGAAAGGTGCAGTGAAGGGTGCATGTGGAAAATGAGTAAGTGCCTCCTTGTACTTTTAAATTGGCGAGGAGTTGTGTTGAACCAAATGCCTCATTCTAATTCTGTTTCACAGTTGTGTATTGCCCCGACTTCCTGGTCCAATTCTGACTCAAACATCCAGCACTGGATTTCCTCCACCTAAATATTGGGAAGACTGAAGCCTTTGTCTTTGGTCTCCACCACAAACTAAATTCCCCAGCTACCGGCTCCATCTCTCTCCCTGACAACTGTCTGAGGTTGAACCAGATTGTTTTCAACCTTGGAATCATATCTCCACTAAGCCTGCCTATTTCCATCTGCGTAAAATATCGTCTGACTCTGACCCTGCCTTACTCATCTGCTGCTGAAACCTTCAGCCATGTCTTTGCTACCTCTATATTTGACTATTCCAGTGCACTCCTGGTTGATTTCCCATCTTTCCATGAACTTGAAGTAAGCCAAAACTCTGCTGCCTATGTCCTACTTCACACCGTCTAATTCGCCAGTCAGCCTAGAGGTCAGATATTCTGCAGCAAGTGGTCCACATTCTGACTCCCCAAAGTCTTTCCACAATCTAGAAGGTGCAAGTCAGGACTGTGATAAAATACTCTCTACTTGCCTGAATGAGTGCAGCTTCAGAAACACTCAAGAAGCTCAACATCATCCAAAACAGCCCACTTGATTGGCACCCTGTTTACCACTGTATACATTGATTCCCTCCACCACTGGCACACCATGACTGGAGTGTATGTACCATCTACAAGACGCACTGCAGCAACTCAGCAAGCTTTCTTCAACAGCACCTCCCAAACCTATCACGTCAAAGGACAAGAACGGCAGGTGCACACCACCACCTCCGAGTTCCCTTCTAAGTTATACCCCATCCTAACTTGGAAATACATTGCCATTCCTTCATTAGCACTGGGTCAAAATCCTTTTACTCCTTACCTAATAGCACTCTGGTTGTACCTTCCCCACATGGACTGCAGAGACTCAAGAAAGTGGCTGACCATCACTTTCTGGTAGGCATTTAGCAATGGCATCCATATCCCATGAAGAAAAATGTAGACCAGTGATATAAGGAACCCTGATAGCCATGTAGTTGGCCTCTATGGTGGTAGATGCTAATATTCAAGTTTTGTGATGTTAAATAGCTTACTAACTTGTATTCTCTGAAATAAATTTAAGGGGTGAGTTGATTGAGGCTTTAAAGATTTTGAAAGGAATTGATAGGGTAGATAGGGAGAAATGGTTTCCTCCTGTTGGGTAGCCTAGGACAAGAGGACGGAGCCTTCAAATCAGAGACAGGCCTTTCAACAGGGAAGTTAGAAAACACTTCTTCACATGAAGTAAGGTAGAAGTGTGGAACTGTCTTCCACACACACACAAAAAAAACCAGTGGATGCTAGTTCAATTAAGAATTTAAAATCTCAATAGATAGATTTTTGCGAGCCAAGGGTATTAAGGAATATGGCAGGTAAACTGAGTCAGAATACAAATCAACCATTATCTCACTGAATGGTGTAGCAGGCTTGAAGGGCTGAATGGGTCTGTGTTCCTGTTCCTATGTTTCAATGCTGGTACAAAGGTTGTAAATGAAATGAACTTGTGAGTCTCAGATAATCCCTGGGGTTTTGAATCCAAAGGGTGTAACTTTCTAATATAAACTAACTATTTAAGTCATTGTTGGTTATTTAACTATGATAGCTAGTCACTGTAGCATCAACATAAAGCAGTAACACAGAATGAGTTAATATCAGCTGGATCATTGCATGGATGGCTTTCCCATAAATATGTTGGGGATATCAGATGGAGAGATGGTGCGGGAGGGAGGGCTTTAGATTCCTGGGGCATTGGGACCATTTCTGGGGCAGGTGGGATCCGTATAAGAGCAGTGGCAGTCAACCTGCTGAGTTTTTCCAGGTAATTCTGTTTTTGTTTTTGTTTGGGATCCGTATAAGTTGGACAGGTTACATCTGAACAACATCTTCACCAGGAGTTTTGCTAATGCTGTTGGGGCAGATTTAAAGTAAATTGGCAGGGAGATGGGATACTGAAAAGTAGTTCAGAGGGGAGAGAAACTGAGATAGAATTAGAAGTTAAAACGCTAGAAAATGAATCTGGAAGACAGGAAACATAGGCTAGACAAGAAAGTAGTGAGTTTAGCAAGGCTAAATGGAATTGAGTTTAATGCAAGGAACCTGAGGAATAAGACAGACGAGCTGAGGGCACATAAGCAGGTGGGAGTATGATATCATAGCTATGACCGAGACTTGGCTAAAAGAAGGGCAGGATTGGCAGCTCAACATTCCTGGTTATAGGTTATTCAGACGAGATAGAGAGGGGGATTGAAGAGGAGGGGGGTTGCAATATTGATCAAGGAATCATTTATAGCAGTGAGGAGGGATGATATCATGGAAAGATCATCAAATGAAGCCATATGGGTAGAACTAAAAAACACAAAAGGGGAAAACATGCTGTTGGGTGTGTACTATAGGCCTCCAAACAGTCAGGGAGAGGTAGAAGATCAAACATGTAATCAAATTTCAGAGAAGTGTAAGAATAATAGGGCAATAATAGTAGGGGATTTTAACTACCCAAATATTAACTGGGATAGTTTCATTGTGCAACGTAGGGAGGAAGCAAAATTCTTAAGTTGCATCCAGGAGAACATTTTAGCCAGTACATAGAAAGCCCAACAAGGGAGGGGGCAGTTATGGACCTGATATTCAGAAATGAGCCCAGGCAGATGGAAGGTGTATCAGTAAGGGACCATTTTGGAGATAGTGACCATAACTCAGATTTAGGATTGTTATGGAAAAGGATAAGGTTGGGCCAGGAATAAAAGTTCTAAACTGGGGAAAGGCTAATTTTACTAACATGAGATATGATTTGACCCAAGTGGACTGGGAGCAGCTACTTGCAGATAAAACTGTCAGAGCAGTGGGAGGCATTCAACGAGGAAATAGCGAGAGTAAAGGGCAAATATGTTCCCATAAAGACAAAGGGAGGGGCACCAAGTCCGGAGAACCCTATATGTTAAGGGTCATAAAGGTTAGGATTAAGAGAAAAAGAGAAGCTTATGGCAAATACCGAGGCCTCAATACGGCATAGTCTTTAGGGGAGTATAAAAAGTGCAGAGGGGAACTTAAAAAGGAAATTAGGAAAGCTAAGAGAGTGCATGAGAAAGCATTGGTGGGTAGAATAAAGGAAAACCCAAAGAAGTTTTTAAAATATATTGTCACAAAGCTATTAACATATATAATATTTTGGAAAATATTTTTCTTTTAAAATAGAGGTTTAGCCAGTGGGTGTGTCTTAATTGGATTAAAGCCAGCTAGTCTGGGTATTTTGATGTGTACTAGTTTTGATATGGAAGACAAATAGCATGCATTTGCATTTTTGAATAGCGCATTCAAGAAGCGCAGTGAAAACTTGATGCCTATCTAGCAGATATCAAGTCATATGTTTATATTACTAATAAAATTGTAACTATGAAAGGGGGTTTCATTGTTAAAAGGCGAAGTTCGATGAGGCTGGTGAGACAATGTGAATGTGAATTTAATTAGTGGTGGTAGGTATAACTTCAGCAGCTTTCGCGTATACAGAGCAGAGGCAATGTGAGATCAAAAAGCAGCTGCAAGCCTCCAACTGGCTCCACACTGAAAAGAACCTCATTTTGAATTCGTAAGATGAAAATACTTTGCCTGGTGTTTGGTTGAGTCTATGGGTTGCTGTTGATTAGTTTGGGAATTTGTTAAAAGTTATGATAGTAGTAATTTGTAGCCATGTGTATTTATTTTAACCTG
The DNA here is from genome assembly GCF_017639515.1 of Carcharodon carcharias. Lineage (NCBI taxonomy): Eukaryota > Metazoa > Chordata > Chondrichthyes > Lamniformes > Lamnidae > Carcharodon > Carcharodon carcharias. Next base: position 77,113,207 of record NC_054469.1, on the reverse strand, counting down.
TGTAAATTAATAAAATGTTTCAATTAGTTTAATGTAAAACCTCAGGAACCGATGACCTGATTCCTGAATTTGGAGTCGCATCTCAAACATAACACTTGAAGTTATACAGTTGTTTAAAGTTTCCCTCTGGGATTTTTAAAATAACTTAGCTTTACCAACTGTATCAGTCATAACATATATAAATAGCTAAAGAGTAACTAGGTAAAGAGTAGGGCCATAGGGGTAATCTGTACGTGGACCCGGAAGACGTGGATGCAGTCCTTAATGAATATTTTGCGTCGGTCTTCACAATGGAAAAGGACGATGCAGGTATAGATATAAGGGTGGGGGACTGTGAAATATTAGAGGAAATTAACATAGAAAGAGAGGTATTAGCGGGTTTAGTAGCCTTATAAGTGGATAAATCCACAGGCCCGTATGAGATGTATCCCAGACTGTTGAGGGAGGCAAGGAGAGAGATATCAGGGACCCTGGCAATAATTGTCAAATCCTCTCTGGCCACAGGTGAGGTGCCAGAGGACTGGAGGGCTGCTAACATTGTCCCAATATTAAAAAAGGGAGGAAGGGATCAACGAGGAAATTACAGGCCAGTCAGTCTAACCTCGGTGGTGGGGAAGTTACTATAAGATTTCTGAGGGACAGAATATATCTGCATTTGGAGATACACGGATTAATCAGGGATAGTCAGCATGAATTTGTTATGGGAAGGCTGTGTTGCCAAATTTGATCGAATTTTTTGAGGAGGTAACCAGGAGTGTTGAGGAAGGTAATGCATTTGATGTGGTCTACATGGAATTTAGAAAGGCTTTTGATAAGGTCCCTCGTGGCAAACTGGTCAAGAAAGTAAGAGCCCATGGGATCCAAGGCAAAGTGGCATGTTGGATCCAAAATTGGCTGACAGGCAGGAAGCAGAGGGTGATGGTAGAGGTATGTTTCTGTGACTGGAAGTCTGTTGCAGGGCTCAATGCTGGGGCCCTTGCTGTTTGTGGTGTACATGAATGATTTGGACTTAAGTGTAGGGGATATGATCAATAAGTTCGCGGATGACATGAAAATTGGTAGGGTGGTAAATAGTGAGTAGGATCGCCATAAACTGCAGGAGGATATCAATGGACTGGTCAGGTGGGCAGAGCAATGGCAAATGGAATTCAACCCAGACATAATGCACTTGGGGAGGGCTAACAAGGCAAGGGATTACACACTGAATGGTAGGACTCTGGAAAGTACTGAAGATCAGAGGGACTTGGTGTACATATCCATAGATCCCTGAAGGTAGCAGGACAGGTGGATAAGGTGGTTAAGGCAACACATGAGATACTTGCCTTTATTAGCCGAGGCGTAGAATACAAGAGCAGGGAGGTTATGCTGGAACTGTATAAAATGCTGGTTAGGCCACAACTGGAGTACTGCATGCAGTTCTAATCACCACATTATAGGAAGGATGTGACTGCACTAGAGAGGGTGCAGAGGAGATTTACCAGGATGCTGCCTGAGTTGGAGGGTCTAAGCTGTGAGGAAAGATTGGATGGGCTGGGGTTGTTTTCCTTGGAGCAACGAAGGTTGAGAGGGGACCTGATAGAGGTGTATAGGATTATGAGGGGCATAGATAGGGTAGATAGGATGGCACTTTTTCCATTAGTAGAGGGATCAATAACCAGGGGGCATAGATTTAAGGTAAGAGGTAGAAGGCTAAGAGGGGAGTTGAGAAATTTTTTTCACCCAGAGGGTGGCAGGAGTCTGGAACTCTGTCTGAAAGGGTGGTTGAGTCAGAAACTCTTGTAACATTTAAGAAGTATTTAAATATTCACTTGTGTTTCCATACCCTCCAGGACTATGAGGCAAGTGCTGGAAAATGGGATTAGCGTAGTCAGATCTTTGTTGACCGGCATGGACACGATAGGCTGAATGGCCTCCTCCTGTGCTGTAAACGTCTATGAGTTTATAAAACAACCCATCTGTCTGTTCTTCTACAGCTTCCAGTCAGCGGTTTTAAAGTAGTAGTGGTGGTGGTCAAAGGCTGTAAAAATGATTTTAGCAATATCAGTAATGATCAGTACTTACATCAAAAGGATAATGAAAAAGATGCAAGTTCCTACTGAAGATGCCACAGGTAATATCCATGGGTACATGATCCCTAGGAGTCATAAAAATGATAAGGGTTAAACAGTACAAAATATTAAAAAAGATTAATCAAACAAACAAGTAAAAATTTGAAGCTTTCAAAGTGCCCGTGATTGACAATTTCTGTTTTAATGTGATTGCCCTCTAGCTAAATCTGTACAGAAATTTGCCAAACTTCTTGTTTTCCACTTGGCAAAATCTCTACCCTTTTACTACAAACATCGGGAAGATGAAGAGGGCATAGACTGGTGGATTGGGCAGATTCATGGCAGATGAAAGTTAATGCAGAGAAGTGTGAATTCTCTGTATTAAAGAGAAACTTTAATGAGGAGAGGTAATACAAAATAAAGGATACAATTCTAATGATGGCACTGGAAGAGGGATCTGGGAAGTGTTTGTGTGCAAATAGTTGAAGGTGGCAGTTCAGGTTGAGAAAGCAGTTAATAACACATAAGGAGGAACATGGTGGAAGGGTAACCAGAGGCAAATGGTAAAAGAACAAAAGGTGACACGAGGAAAAATAAGATTACCTAGCAGTCAGGATCGAGAATGCACTGCCTGAGGTGCAGCGGAGACAAATTTAATCATGATTTTCAAAAAGGAATTGGATAATTATCTGAATAGAAAACATTTCCAGGGCTACAGAGAAAAGGTGAGGGAGTGAGACTAGCCGAGTTGCTCTTGCAGAGAGCCAACACAGGCACCTTGGGCCGATTGGCTTCCTTCTGATCTATAACCTTCCTATGATTCTATATTGGTTCACCAAATGCAGATAGATTATGTAAGATTTTCTAGAAACAGTAACATCATATGATGGAAAAAGCAGCATTTATTGAAATGAGCTCAGGGGAAGAATGAAAAGTTTCTCTAAGTATTATATATGCATTTTTAAAAAAGTAAAGCATGCATTTGCTGAGGTACTAACCTTAATTTATGTTAATATATGCATTATACATTGGTAATAAAATAATCTTGCTGGTTAAAATTGTTTATTTTTTGAGCCTAATTCAAATGTTGATGGTTTTAATGTAGAGTAAACCTAAAGATTTCATTTGTTTAATTGTAGGAAATAAACAGGTTTTTAAGCTTCAGTACTAGCTCGCTTGAATTTAATTGTGTTTAGTTAAGATGGCACGTTAATTAGGCTTATTAATAAGATAATTGACAGTCATTATCACTGAGCCCACTGCAACACAGCAATGAGTCAGTGATTAAATGGGACCTGCACCTCCTAAAGGCTGCCCAGCAAACCCGACAACAGTATCCTGTCGGGACTCCCTTGTTATCAGGCACTTAGTGCTCGATCAAGAGTAGGGGTGGACACTGAAAGCCAACTCCTGGCACCTCCGCTCTCCAATCCTATCCTCACTCACCTTTGGCCAGGGATCCTTCGACCATCTTAGGCCTCTGGTTGCCAGCAGCTGCCACCTCTCCAGGTGGCACTGATGGCAATGAGGAACTGCCGGTCTCCGATTGGCCAGCAGCTCTTGGTGCGCAAGACCTCTGCTGCCAGGATCCTAAATCCCAAGAAAGGTCTGATGCAGGCCACTAATAGCATTGACCCCCCCCCCCCACCGACCCACCCAACCACTGCCATGAAATTGAAGGTGGCTCCCCGCTGATTCTCTAACCAGAGGGTAAGATCCCTGCGGGCCAATTAACTATGTCCAGGCTGTGGCCCAGTAAAACCTTTGGCTGTATTACTTCAACTTTAGACCTTAATCCATTATAGGTGTCTTGTATGTATTGGGCAGGATCTTCTGCCTGTTGGGCGGGCCGGTCAGGAGTGGGCATGGGTGGGTGCGGAGCAGATTGCCATCTGCGATCGGCTGCGCGCTGCCATTTTACGTTGGTGGACCAATTAAGGCCCGCCCAGCATGACACACGCCTGGTAGTGTTAAGCACAACCTGTGTGAGTGGAGGAAGGTGGGAGAGTTGGGGCCTGTGTTCTTTCATGCATGTGCATGAAAGAGCGCAAAAGTCTCCCTGAGGCACGGAGCTGCCTCAGGGAGATTAAGTTCAATGTGAAACTTTAAAATAAGGAAAGATTGAAATTATTTAGGCATGTGTCACATGAGCAGGGACATTTTTATGAAATGTGTAAAAAATATTAATTTAATAAAACCTTCATGAAACCTCATCCCTCCCATGGATGAGGTTTCATGAAAAATGCGAAGGCTGCTTGGGCTCTTCGCCTGCCCCCCACCAACCTTAAGGTTGGATGGGCAGCCCTTACAATTAGTTCAATAAGTTTATTAATGGCCTCTAACAGTTCGGCAGGTGCGCAGCCGCCTCCGGCAAGTGTCCGCCGAATGGAAGATCGGAATGATGCATGGTGACATCGGGACACACGCCTGACGTCATTGCACATCATTTTACATGTCGACATGTGGGGCCTGGCCCCCTCACCAAAGAGAAAATTCTGCCCACTTAGATTATGTGCTTGCTCTCAATTTTTTTTTTGCAAGACTCAATTAATCTTAGTAATCAAGAAAGCAGCTTTCATTTGCATTGGCTTTAAGGATTTGCAAATCACATCTGAACAAAAATGAGCAGAGTATTATAGGTTTTATTATCATTTCAGTATCAGTAGTAACATTTTTTAGCAGAACAGTGTATTTAATGTATACAATACCATAATTGGGACCCAAAATTTTGCTACAAGGTGCAAGAATGCCTCAGTGGGGAGAATTGGCCCAACTACATGTCCTGAAAATGTGTATGTCTAGTAACTGAGCAATTGCAGAACTGGGCATTATGGACAGATGCATAGATGCAAGCAATTATGATAACACACTAAAAAAATGAGCATGCATTTTTCAAAACTAATAAAGCAAACTTACAGTGACATTCCTGTTGAGAAGTTGCCCCACTTCTGCTAGTAGCTTCATCTCGTGGGCAGTTTGTGCATTTAGTCTTTCCATAATACTTATTAAATGAACCAAAGGCACACGGAGTGCAAATTGTATCCTGTCTTGCACTGAAGTGTCCAGGTGGACATGCCACTATTTGACAAAAAAAACAATTGATTAATGTAATAAAATCACTGCCTAAAAGTCTATATTAATAGATACATAATGAGCAGTAGTTACACAGACACATAGGTAATACTACGCACTTTACTGCCTTTCCAAGGAGGCCACTTCAAATAAAATAAACAGCACTAATTGTGCGCCAGTATCCTTTGAGCATTGAGAATAAGCAGGCTGAGGGTTTACCTATTCCATTGGCTGTCAATATTTATATGAGGTTCAGCTGTTAAATCTATTAAAACCAGGTCTATTCTGTTACGGGGTGAGCGATTAACTTACCAGTGCGTGTTACCATCAGAAACCTGCTGGCAGTTAAGATTCAGGCCAAGGTTTTTTTGTGTGGTGCCATTAGTAATAGTAGTTCAGCCCCATCATCACAGCTGAGATGATGAATGGGAATTTAGTCATTCCCATGGGAATTTTGCATTCAAAAATTAAAAATTATTTATGTTTTCGAAAGAAGAACAGTCAGGAAACCTGCACTTTTTAACGCCACTGAACTGCAGTGAGACTTCTGCTCTTTGGTGTGTATTGCCAGTGTCACTGTCCCAAATTCTGTGGACTGACTCATTGGAATACTCATGTTGGGTGCCCATTGCCCATGAAGGTGCAACTACTGGAGCTGAAATACTACAGAGGGATATCTGCAGCACTGCTGGATATACAGGATATCTGCTATCAGATTGACTGAAAGATCCTAACATGGGCCAGGTGTTCCCCTGCACAAGTTTAAATAAGTAAAATGGTGTTACTGTAGGAAATCCGCTGAAGTCACCATTTAAGTGACAGGAATAAATTCCAAAATACTCCAATCCAACTTCTTTGGTCTTCTCAATAGTACAGAGGGCTATTTAAAATACGGACTGCCACACCGAGCTCAAGGCAATGCTGCAGCTGAATTTTGGATCTGATTATTTGTTCCTGTTGCAGGACTGATGGAATTGCTGTGTACAATGATGGATACCTTATTGGCATCATCATCAAAACACAGTGGCCTAAATTTTCCACTACTCTATTACCCTTTATATGCTGATTCATGGTTCAAATTAAAAGAATACCAATGTCATTGTGAATAAAGCAATTGAAAGGGAAATCAAAATGTATACAATCTTGGGATATCTGTATTGTTAGTAAAGCCAGAATTTACTGGCCAACCTTAGTTGCCCTTGGGAAGATGGTAGTGAGCCACCTTCTTTTTGAACCACCACAGTCCAAGTGGTGAAAGTACTCCGAAAATGCTGTTAGGTAGAAAGTTCTAGGACTTTTCTCCATGACAATGAGTGATATATAGTGTGAGATTTGGAGAGGATCTTGGACCTGGTGGTGTTCCATTGGACGCAATGCCCTTGTTCTTCTAGGTGGTGGAGCTTGCAGAGTTCCTGCTGAAATATACCTAGGGTGGAATTGTCCGCACCTGTTTGCAGTGGGCATCATGAGGGGCGGAGTGGATGAATTTGGCAGGAGGGGCATAAATCAGTTTCACGCTGATGTGAAATCACAGCGGGATCATCCAATGGTGTCTGTCACGGCGGATCATGAATCCCACTGGAGGTCGGCGTGAACCTGATTTGCATCCCACTAATGGGATGCAAAGTAAGGCCTGACCGGAATGATCCCCCTATGCCAGATTTTCCATTAGGCCAGTGGGAAAACATGCCGTGGGGGGAGGTGGTGAATGCAGGGGAGGATTCGTAAAACCTGTAAATAAAACTGAAAGACAACATTACACATTATTCAGTGAAAATGATTTTATATTCAGATTATCAAGTGACAAAAGGTGTTCACTCATGCAACCACCTGTGATCAGAATTTCTTAACGACGTACCACTTCTTCTAGGTCCTGTACTGACATCTGCAGTTGGGTTGGAGACAATCTGTGCAATGGTTGGCCTTGTTCCCTCTGATGACTCTGGAGGGCCCCGGCTTGCTTTGGCTGGCTTCCAATGGGCCAACTGGTGACAGAGGATGAGGTTGAGGGGGTCACAGGCAAATGAGACTTGGAGGGATAGGACAGCCTCTGAGAGAGTGGATGATCTAGGGGTGTCCAGCTGCCACTCTTCCTCCCTTTGGGTGCCATGGGCCCCGGCCTGACTCCTTGAGGGGAAGGAGCACCTGAAGGGACATCAAGGTGCCCTGTTTTCATCTTCGCACTGCGACTGCAGGAACTCACCCATGACTACCACGATGGAGTGCAGGTCTGTACGTATCTCATGTTCTGCTGGACCAAGGTCTCCATGGCATCTGCCATCCTTTCCATGGAGACCTCCATACGCGCACATGTGGGCACCACTTCATCAGAGAGCAGACAGACGCACTCCTCCAATTCGTGTGCCACTCTGTTGAGGGCTTCCAACAGCTCTTTGTAATGTTCCCCCACCTTCTGCTGACTCTCCACAATGAATTGGGCCAAATCCAGAGGCTCTTCATCTCACTCGGACCTCACAGATGTCTCTTCCCCAGCAGTCCTCTGAGTGTCAGGGAGCTCGGCTGAACCTGCCACCTCCTGCTGCGGACACGTGTCCGGTGGTGACCACCAGATTGTGAAACTGAACCTGCTCTAGATCCAGGTCCCACCGAGGTGTGTGTCTCTGCACTGGTGGACGATGTAGGTAAGCGCTGTGACGGGTCTTCCAGGCTGCTTATTTCCAGCTCTTCAATGGAGGAGATGTCTTCTTTGCTGGAGGTGAGGACCTGGATGGAGTTGAGAGACTGGCTGGCTGAAGGCATTGATCACTTGGCAGAGCTCCCTGTGAACCAAAGTAGAGATAATTAGTACATGGCAGCGGAATCAAAAGCAGGAGAGAGAGCACTCACAGTTGCGTCGAGAGAGAGTTGACGTGGTGCAGGATCTTCACGTGGTGTTCGCCAACGACTTCACCGTTGCTGTATGCATGGTCCACGTCCTCACCAGTCAGCACAATGGCATGCTCCTCAAAGTGAATGAGGTGCCTAATGTGGGCCACTCCACCACTGGTGTGGGACCTCTCCCTGCTGCTGTGAGCCATCTTCTCCTGCATGAAAACAGGCGGAGACAGGGTGAGCAGGATGTATGCCAGTGCATAGAATGTTTGTGAGGTGAGCGGAGACATGGACGGAATTAGGGTGCGAGGTCCAGAGATATGAGCCTGATGGAGATGTGAGGGTGTGTGTGAGAGTTAGTGTTGTTGCCCCTTGAGGTGCGAGATCCCTGTGTATATGTGATGGGTTTGTGAGTGTGTGTTCAGAGCAATGAGGTGATTGACTTACCATGGCGGAACGGATGAAAGCATTCATCTTCATGCTGCACTGGATGGCTGACCGTCCTTATGCTCCTGTGGTGCTGACTGCCACTGTCACCACCTCCCAGGCTGGATTGGTGACTCTGGTGGAGATAGTGGTATTGTCACTGGACTAGTAATCCAGGGACCCAGGGTAATGCTCTGGGGTCCCGGGTTTGAATCCCGCCACGGCAGATGGTGGAATGTGAATTCAATAAAAATCTGAAATTAAAAAGTCAAATGATGACCATGAAACCATTGTCTATTGTGTAAAAACCCATCTGGCCTTACCTGGTCTGGCCTACATGTGACTCCAGACCCCCACAGCAATATGGTTGACTCTTAGATGGCCTAGCAAACCACTCAGTTGTAACAAACTGCTACAAAGTCATAAAAAAGGAACAAAACCGGACGACCAACCAGCATCAACTTAGGTACCGGAAACGACAATGACAATCGCAGCCCTGTCGACACTGCAACATCCTCCTTATTAACATCTGGTGGTTAGTGCCAAAATTGGGAGAGCTGTCTCACAGACTATTCAAGGAGAGGACTGACGTAGTCATCCTCACGGAATCATACCTTACAGATAATATCCTGGATTCCCCCATCACCATCCCTGGATATGTCCTGTCCTGATGCTGGATTTTTAGCCCCAAATTGAGGAAGGTATAATTTATTAGAGTACAATATATAACAAGTATTTGGTGAATTGAAACTTACCACAACACCCTACACACTTATCACTTGTTATGATGTTTTTGCCAAACCCTGGTTTGCAATGATCTACTTTCACACCATTTAAAGAATTGGCGATGTATTGAATATTTTGGAACTTTCCTTTAAAGGGGTAGTCCTCAATGAAAGACCTGATTCGTGTGTATGCCTGTTGAAGAACAATGTTAAGCCTATAATATTTATAATGTTCACTACATATCAACATTTACGATGCAAACAAGACAAGATTTTCTATTGATGGCATCCTCTGTGATGTCAAAGACATTGCTTAGGTAAATTTAACAATTTTTTGTTAAAAAATTGCTTGATTTAAATAAAACAGCTTTTAACACTATAATTTTTTATCCATACGCACAATATAGAGCAATACTTTAGGCATCTGTCAAATAAAATCAACAACACAAAGTGGCCCCCTTCTCTCCCAACAGGGACAGGCCTGAAATGATTTTAACATGCCTGGATTTTTGGATTCATTTTTAAAGGTCCAATATATCCTCTGTGTTGATCAGCCCCTTGGTAGGGAACCCTCAACTGGGATCAGAGGGCAAATCTAGCAAATCTGGAGTCTTACAGCAGTCAGCTGTAGGACCATCTGCCAGTTGTGCAAAAGTAGCAGCCAGTGGACCTCCACACCAGAGGATCCTTGGGAACCCATGAATAAAAATAGGATACATTTTGAGGTCTCTATGGATTTGTTGCCAGCCCCTTTCAGGCTCAACTTTTTTCTGGCAAACCTCATGCCTAGAGTAGCTAAAGGAAATAGTGTAAGAATCTTTAGGTCACTCCCACTCTGTTTCTGTAGCTGTCTGATGTTCATGCCTACCCTCCAACCATCTCAGACATAAGTGCATAATACTGGAGATCATGTCAACCTCAAAAACTAATGCCTTTCTGTCACAGACTCCCTTAAATATCTATCTAATTGTCCTTTACATTTTTCCACACTTTCAGTCTTCACTATCACTCTATGAAATCTATTTTGCACAATCACCAATCTCAGTCTAAGGCAGAGAAAACTGATGCATTAGGGGATGCTTTTCTGAAATTATTTTAGATAGGTTAAAAGTTTAATCTGCAATTTTGTTATATTTAATCTTGGAACGCTTGACTTGCCCAAAGTGGAAGGTTTCAACAACCTCAATGAAGAAAATGAATAAAAGGAAAATAAGACCAAATGCAAGATATAACAAGAATGCAGGGGCTCAAAGCAATGGGATTATACCCATTTCTCCTTTGCTGCATTTCCCAAAAGTAGATGCGCAGGCATACTCCAAAGGAAATTCAGTTCTATTTTCCTTTTTGTAAATTAAGTTTGGACCTGACCCTTCATTCAGGTTGTTCCTATTTTGTTGTCACTTCCACTTGCTCCTCCTCACTTGAGTTGCCTGCTTCACCCAGGTATCCTCCTTCTTGACCCTCTCCTATTGATTCCCCTGGGGTAGATGGTGCTTACATGCTAATTAATGTATGGAATACATGATAAAAACAGGTATTACCTGGTGCTTGCCTGAAGTAGTGTAGCACATGGTCTTAAAGCCAATATATTAAATACAATGGTACTGCAGAGTACATGTGCCTGTGTGTCAAAGTAGGTTTGAAGGTAGATCAAGAAGTTCAAGAGGCCATATGCCTTGTTGGCCTATCAGCAAGTTTTCAAGTTCACCCTGGTCCACACCATTTATTTTCTGGACACCTGCAATTTTAAGGGGTACCATCCGATCCTTATGTCAGTTCAGGATTTGGAAACTTGCGGGCCCACAACTAATCAATTCTGTCTTTCTAAAATCCAGCCACATCCCACTCGATGTGTTTAGATCACTAACTACTACACAAGTAATTTTAGATGGCATTTTGTGTGGCATTACAGACAAAGATGCAAAGAAAGAACTTAGATTTGTATGGCATCTTCACAATCTCAGAACATCCAAAATACTTCACAATTAAGTACTTTTAAAGGATAGTTACTGCTGTAAGGAGAGAAAATGTGCATGGTAACATAGCAAGATCCCACAAACATCATTTAGACAAATGGCCTTTTCAACTGTTTTCATGACATTAGTTGAGGAAGAATTGTTGACCAAGACACCAGAGAAATTCCTCAGCTGTTCTTTGAATAATGCCATGGGACCTTTGACATCCATCTTACAGAGTAGGCATGACCGTAGCTCAACATCTCATCTGAACGATAGTACCTCCAGCAGTGCAGCACTCTCTCAGTATTGTACTGAAGTGTTGGGCAAAATTATGTGCTTGAGCCTCTAGAATGGGGCTTGAACCAACAAACTTCTGACCCAGAGGCAAGAATGCTTCTATTGAACTAAGGCTGATATTAGTGCAGTGTTTCTCATGCTCCATTGCTGGATGCTGCACCAAGTTCAAGGCACAATATATGTGGCATGCATAGTATGGGCACAGACTTAACTTGAGCTATCAAACTGTTAATACTCTTCCTCAGGCTTGAGAATTTTAAATGACCTTCTTTTTTAAAAATTTCTACTCAGGGTGTTACAATATTCTTGGTATTGTTAGATTAATACAACATAATTAATGAGTCTGCAGAGGTATATGAGTTTTATTGGGACATATCTTATTGCTCCGGCTTACATCTTCCACAAAGCTGTCTGAGACACCAATTCATGTGATGTTGCATCACTTCCAGTGATGATGTACACTGTATACGATTAGCATTCTAAACAATTAGAATTAACCCATCAACAACCCAACATCCAATATAACACTAAGATAAAAGCAAAATACTGCAGATGCTGGAAATCTGAAATAAAAACAGAAAATGCTGGAAAAACTCAGCAGGTCTTGCAGCATCTGTGTAGAGAGAAACAGAGTTAATGTTTCAAGTCTATATGCCTCTCAGGCATACATGTCTTGTCACTGGCATACAGGACAAAGCTTCCGCTGTGTTCTGCTGCTTTCCTGGAACATATTCCGTCTTTGAATCAAATCTAAATCGTTCTAAGTCTGAATTATTATACTTGTGGAGTCATTTTTGTAAATTCCTTAGAATTTAAGACCGTCACTAAAGGTTTGTAGCCTGTCTCTATCTTGAAGTGGAGACTAAGAATATAATCTGTGAATTTCACGCAACCCACGAAGCATTTAGCGCTTCCTTCTCTTTCACTGCATATCGCTGTTTGTCTCTGTTAGAGAACAGAATACATAGTAAACTGGTCTGCACTTTCTATCCATCTGTATCTAAAAGATTACAGTTCCCAGTCCTGTAGAAGATGCATCTGCAGCAATGATAGTGGGTAGCTCTGGGTCATAGTGAGCTAAAATATCAGGTGATGTCAGTATCTCTGATTTTTTCAAAAGACTTCTGTTGTGCTTCCTACCAGCACCAAGTATTGTACTGTCACAAAAGCTGACAGAGTGACTCATTAAAAACAGCTAGGTTGGGCAAGAACTTTACATCTTGATTTACCATATTCAAGAATCTTTGGAACTCAGAAAGAACCTTAACTGCTGCATGTGTGTCTAACTTAAAAGAGTGTTGTGTTTCCCTCTGCTAGGATATAAGCACTCCAGCAGCTTCCACTTGATTCCCGGATCTCTCCAATGAAAGATACCTTAATGTCATGGATACCATCTACTTCATATATCTTGCCACCTTTGAAAGGTTTCCCTTTGTGCACATACACAGTCTGGAAGTGACCCATCTTTCTGCATAAATGGCATTCGGTGTCTTTGGCAGGGCAATTTTCACTCCTGTGTTTTTCCCTAGCACAACAATTACAGTTAGCTTGGGCTGTCCATGGATGCACTTCCTGTTCCCCTCCTTTTTGATGATAGCTTTTCCTTTTTTATGTTTGACATGCTCTACTGAGTCAGCTGCTTTTGAGATAGGACTCTTATTGTCATCTTGAACCACAGATCAATTTTGTTTCCTGACCTCAGCTTGTCTCCTCAGTTGGTTGCCTTTGCTACGGTTAGATCTTGACTGCAAATGGTCAGACAAAGCATCATCCACCACTACCTCAACGACGCTGTCTCTGATCAGATCATCTTTCAAGCTGCCATACTCACTGTCCTCTGCAAGTTTATTCAGGTCATTTATGAATGCATCAACACTTTCCCCTTGACATTGGGTACATTTGTTGAACTTAGCCTGCTTAACAATGGTATTCTTTCTCAGATTGAGGTATGTATCAAGTGCTTTGATTAGTTTGTTGTAGTTGACTTTCTCCTCGTCGATAGCTTGCATGACAAAGATATTTGCACAGTCACCTATCGTTTATAACAGTGCAATAACTCGCTCACTGCTTGGCTTCACAGCAAGGCCAGATGTGGCGCAATATCTGGCAAATTCCCAATACTATTTTGGTCATGCTTCTGCTTGCTTGAAGCCTGCAACCTTCTCAAAACTTTCAGGCAATGGTAGAGACTTCTCCATTACTATTTTCCATGCACTGTCACCATACAATATTTTTGGTATTGTTAGATTAATACAAAATACTTAATGAATCTGCAGAGGTATATGAAACTTCACTTAATTGGGGCACATCTTACTGCTCTGTCTCTTACATCCTCCATGAAGGTGTCCAAGAAAGATCAAATCATGTGATGTTGCATCACTTCCTCTGATGATGTTCACAGTATATGATTAGTATATTAAATGATTAAAATCAACCCATTAACAACCCAACATCCAATATAACACATTCCACTACAGATATCAGCATTGATGGCAAGATTGTCATTTATTGCAGGTGCTTAATTCCTCTTGAGAAGATGATGGTGGTTTTTATTTTATTACCCCTGGAGTATGTCTGATGAAAATGTTCCATTTATGCTGTTAGGTAGGGAGCCCTAGGATCTTCACTCAAGGATGATTATCAACAGATGTCCAAGTCTGGATGGTATGCAACTTGGAAGGAAAATTGGAGGTCTTGAAACCTGCTGCCCTTGTTCTTTGAGGTGGTGCAGCTTGTTTAAGAAATATTGCTAAGAAACCTTGGTGTGTTGTTGCAGCCATGTTAGTGATGGAGGAGTTGGATATTTAGGCCATTGGATTATGTCAATTTTAAGTGTTGTTACAGATACACCCAACCAGGGAAGTACAGAATATTCCATCACACTGACTTGTGCCTTGTAAGTGGTAGAAAAGCTTGAGGGGTTTAGAAGGTGAGCCACCTAATGCAAAATATCCAGATTCTGACACACTCTAATCAATGCAGCAATTATTTAAACAGTTAAGGTTTTGGTTAATAGTGATTGACTTTCAATGGTGGCCAATTCAACAATAATAATGACATTGGGTGTCAAGAGGAGGTGGTTAGGGCATCATCAGTTGGAGGTGGTCATTGCCTGCCAATTGTGTGGCACAAATGTTACCTACAAGATCAAGCCTATTACTTGGTTTTCATTTAAAAGATTATCAAGCCTATTACTGCCTTGCTGCATGTGAGAATGGACTCATTAATTACCTGAGGAATTGCAAATGAAATGAATCTCACATGATAGAGGGAATGTCACAGATGAAGCAGCTGGCTCTAGGATGCTTCTAGAATGCTGTTCTGAATAAATCCTACAGCAATCTCCCAAAATTAATATTATTAGCTGCCAACACCCACATGTGCCTCCTTTGTGCCATTTATGTTCAGCCAGTGGAGAGTTTATCCACTGATCCCATTGACATCAGTTTTATTAGGATTCCATGATGCCACACTGCATCCCTTTGTTTTCCAGAGAAGTCACTCTCACCTCATTTCTGGTCTTGTGCCCTTGTTTAGACCAAGGATGTAATGAGGTCTGAGTCGAGTTTTCCACATGAATCCTAATTGAGCTTCGGTGAATAGATTATTGGTGAGTAAATGCTGTTAATGACTCCTTCTGTCACTTTACTGATGATGGGAGTTGATGGATAGAGCTCTATATTGGCTTGATTGGATTTGTCCTACTTTTTGTAGACTTCCTGTTATGGTTATTTTACACTGTGTCTCCAATGAGGATGCCCTGTGCTAAGTTTAGGTACCCTCCCGATTGGACATTTTAGAGCAGACTATCAAAATAATTCTCATTGAAGGGGACAGTTCTACTATGCCTTGCAGAGCTGCTCTTAAATCTAGAAAATGAACTACCAAGTCAAAATGGCACAGCAGTCCTTTAAGAGCATCTGCTCAAGGCCTGAATCTTCTGGTTGGTGTGTGGGGGAGACCCCCACTTGCCAATGGGTAAAATGATGCGCAGTGACATCAGGCGTGTGTCCCGACGTCACCACACATCATTCTGATCTTCAGTTCGGCTGGCGTGCACCGGAGTCGACTGCACGCCCGCCGAACTGTCAAAGGCCTAACGAGGCGATTAACAGCTAGTTAAACTAATTGTCTGGACTGTCTGTCCAACCTTAAGGTTAGCGGGCAGGCAAAGAGCCCAGGCGGCCTTCGCATTTTGCATGAAACCTTATCCACAGGCGGGATGAGGTTTCAAGAAGGGTTTATAAATCAAATAAAATTTTTAATTAAAATTCTTTGACATGTCCCAGCTCATGTGACACTGTCACTTGAGGGGACATGGCCGAGTAATTTTTTTAAATCTTTTTCAGATTTTCACAGTGACATTAAATTCCCTGAGGCAGCTCTGGGGTGCATGCGCGAATGAGCAAAGACCCCAACTCTCCTTCCCTCCGCGTGCACCGGGAACGCTCAGCACTTCCGGGTGTGCGTCACACTGGGCGGGCCTTAATTTGTCTGCCCACGTAAAATGGTGGCGTGCAGCCACACCCACTCCCGCTCAGCCCCCCCTGATGGGAAGAAAATTCTCCCCCAAATGATTCTCTGTGGCCCACTCATTGCACATCTATGTACAGCAGCCCTGGCTTTATTCTTAGATTACTGAATCAATCATATCCATTAAATTTTATAGCACCTGGACATGGACCCCTATGTTAGAAGATTTAGTTTAATAACGTGGTTTTATATTTTTCTTATATTTTGTACAGGGCACACATCTTTTTGAACTGAAAACCTACATTAAAATGGACAAACGCTAGCAAGTGTATGGAAACAGCTCTGAATAAGTTTACATTCAGTATATAATCCTAACTTTTAGTGTGTTTGGCATTTGATTAAAAATGACTGATGTCGAAAATTCTAGAAGTCAAGTGCTCCAGCACTGCACCTTAAAATGTAAAATATGAAATATGAGCTCTTAAAGAACACTATGATAACATCATCATCCCTATATGAGTAAAAAAAGTGAAAGTTGAAAGTTTTGAGAGAGCAGATTTGGTTCATACTAACTGCATGATAATTATCATTCCCAGGTGGCAGAACTGCAAGTTAACAAGCAAAGAAAATGGCAATGTTTGCAGTCACTACCAATCTGACACAAGCTTCCATCTTGCCATCTCACTCTTACTAACCATCTCCTGACTTCAGGCTCAGACCTCCACACTCTCCCTGACTTTATGCTGGTTCCCCACTCCCTGCACCTGAACCTGCTCTGTTCTGTGGACTACCATTGCAGCCCTACTAGCAAAATAAATGCATTTACCAGAAAGCTGGCTAAACATGTGAGAGAGAAGAGAATAGACAGTTATACTGATAGAATTAGTTAGATGAGAAAAAAAATGGGAGGAGGCTTGAGTGAAGCGTAAATGGCAGCATGGACCTTTGGCCTGTTCTGTGCAGTATACTCTGTGTAATTCTATGTAAAAATAAATGTATATGTATTATAAAAACATTCTGCAAAAAGACAATAAAAGTACATATCTTCTGCTTGCCTTAGGTCCAGCTTTTCCTGCACAATCTTTCTGTATCATTTATTACAAGTAACATCACAGGAGATTCATTAGTACTTCAAGAAGAGCTTGATGTATAATTAATTTATAACACAAATGAAAAGAATGAATTACCCACCTTTAGATATAGTAGTCATCATTCTTCAAATCTGAGATTAGAGTCTACATACCATGGGTTGAGGTCAGATATACAACCAGGAAAATCAGAGGGAGGCTTGTCCCTTTGAAACTCCAGGCCAGAAGCCAAAATATGTGATCTTTCCTTACTGCATCTATAAGACATTCCCTCGCTGCTGTGTTTTCTTCCTTTCTTGTTGACTAGAGTAGGCATCTAATATAAGATTCTGTGAAAAGATCCATAGACATGTTCCCTTAGAAACCCTTGTCTGTAATAAATCTTCAACACAGATCGTAATAAATAATTTAATTATTTACCACTTCTGTTCACTGTAAAACAAACAGTAAACACAAGTCACAAAATCTACAAGAAGGGCTGTAAATTATTGATCACCACTGCAAAGCTAAACATGTCAGGCAATAGTAACAACTTGCTTTTGTATAGCTCCTTTAATCTGGTAATATGTCCCAGGACACTTCATAAAGGCACAAATGGACAATATGTAGTTGTAGAAGAGGAATTAGATGAAGCGGTCAAAGGCAAGTTCGAAGAAGAACAAATAATGTTTATAACTTATGTGGTTAGATAGAGTTGTTCTTTATTTCCCACAGCTTTTGTTGGGGGTAGGGAGAGAGAGAGAGAGGAAGCAAGGTGAAGGGGTTTAGAGTTCCAGAGAGCTCAAGGCCTGACAGGGAAGATGGAATTTGAGTAGTGGGTAAGCATTGAGGCCAGAGATGGAAGAATACCTAAAACTCGTTGATGCAGTGAATGTACTTGTAATCAAAAAGAACTAATTTGAATTCAGTGTGTTAGCGATAGGAACCAATTTAGGCTGACGAGGGCAGGAGTGATGGAGAGTAGGACTTAATGTAGAATAAATTGTGGCTGGTATAGTTTGGTTGACTCATGATTTATGTGGGATAGAGCTTGAGATATCAGAGAACAGAGTGTTAGAAAAGTGAAAGCTCAAGGAGACTAAGGCTTGGATAAGGGTTTTCACAATAGTGGAAAAGATGCAATAGCAGAGATAGATAATGCTGCAGATGTGGAAAGGAATAGTTAACATATGGAGATTAAAGCTCAACTCAAGATCAACTGGGCTACCAATATTGCTTGCCAATATGTTTAGCCTGAGCAAGCAGCTGAGGAAGAGATGCAATGGGAACTAATGTGTAGTCAAACAGGCTGCCTTCTCTCTTACAAATGTTAAATTGAAAAAAGTACTTGCTTAATACTGGACAGCAGTGATGGTAGTGGAAAGCTGGGTGTCTTCAACATAAGAACGAAAGCTGACCCCATGCGGTAGAAATTTGTGTCAGCTGTGGCGCAAAGAGGACAGTATTGCATTGGCCACCCATTATATGCCAGCACCTTTACTGCAACCCAATATCAGGCACTGCATTAAATGGGCGGACGACCCAATATCGTCCCTTTGACGCCACCACCCAAAATAAATTTCTGACCCATGTCTACAGATGCAGCACATGATCAAGGGAAAGGGGAGAACTAAAGATAGAACTCTGGCACTTTTATCATGACAGCGAAAGGACAGGAGGCATAGTTAAGCTGCATCTACATAGAATCTTAAACACCTGTTCAACTGAGGGAAATAAATCACTGAAACTCCACAGAATGGGAAATATTGTGTAGGAAACCTAAACTTAATTCGTTGAATTCATGCCAAATACAGCTAAAAGGCAAGTAATTCACCCTTCTTTCCT
This sequence comes from Carcharodon carcharias, assembly GCF_017639515.1. Taxonomy (NCBI): domain Eukaryota; kingdom Metazoa; phylum Chordata; class Chondrichthyes; order Lamniformes; family Lamnidae; genus Carcharodon; species Carcharodon carcharias. The sequence goes on along the minus strand of NC_054469.1, from coordinate 77,094,464 downwards.
CTGATTACTTGTGCAGATGAAACAGCTTTTTTTGACCAAAATATTGTATAAAAATTGCATGTTGTTTTCACTGTTTGCTGGGTTTGTCTCTCTGAAAGGTTCTTTGCATCACAAAGATAGTGTTGTCAACATTTGTAGCCAGATATGTTGAAGTGAGACAAGAAATTCAGGATGTCACAAGCACTAGAATTAATTCAAAGCTGGAGTTGTCCTCGTAGGCTGTCAATATGTGGTAGGGCAGCCACCATTTTGGCTAAAGTTGTAGCATTTAATTATTCAACTTTTTTTACATACTGGTTAATAATGTTTTTACCTTATGTGACCAGGTGGAATTGTCACTCAGTCTGAATGCCCCATAGTGACAGGTTTACATGTCTTTTTTGTCCTAGGCACTAAACCATGTCTTACAATAACAACTTTTATTTAAATAGTGCCTTTAACAGTGTAAAGGATCCCAAGACACTTCTCAGCAGCATTAACTTACAAAATTTGACAACGAGGTACACATTAGGACACATGACAAAAAGCTTGGTCGAAGAAAAAGAGGAAGAGTGGTAGACTCTTTTAGGGGGGAGTTGTAGATCTCAGGGCCTTGGAAGCTGAAGGCACAAATGCCAGGCATCGAATGATTAAAACTCAGATGGTCAAGGGGCCAGAATTGCGCCAGTGCAGATTCTTGGAGGGTTGTAAGGCTGGAGGAAATTACAGAGATGGGGACATCAGAGGGAGACCAAGCCATGGAGGGAGGTTTTTTAAAATTCAATTATTGGATGTGGGCGTCGCTGGCTGGGGCAGCATTTATTGCCCATCCCTAAATGCCCTTGAAAAGGTGGTGGTGAGCTGCCTTCTTGAACCGCTGCAGTCCATGTGGTGTAGGTACACCCACAGTGCTGTTAGGAAAAGACTTCCACAATTTTGATCCAGCGACAGTGAAGGAACGGTGATATATTTCCAAGTTAGGATGGTGAGTGGTTTGGAGCAGAACTTCCAGGTGGTGGTGTTCCCATCTATCTGCTGCCCTTGTCCTTCTAGATGGTAGCAGTCATGGGTTTGGAAGATACTGTCTAAGGAGCCTTTGTGAGTTTCTGCAGTACATCTTGTAGATGATGCACGCTGCTGCTACTGTGCGTTGGTGGTAGAGGGAGTAAATATTTGTGGATGGGATGCCAATCAAGTGGGCTGCTTTGTCCTGGATGGTGTCCAGCTTCTTGAGTATTGTTGGAGCTGCACACATCCAGGCAAGTGGACAGTATTCCATCACACTCCTGACTTGTGCCTTGTTGATAGTGGATAGGCTTTGGGGAGTCAGGAGGTTACTCACCACAGGATTCCTAGCCTCTGACCTGTTCTTGTAGCCACAGTATTTAGATGGCTAGTCTGGTTCAGTTTCTCATCAATGGTGACCCTCAGGATGTTGATAGTGGGGGATTCAGTGATGGTAATGCCATTGAATGTCAAGGGGCGACGGTTGGATTCTCTCCTGTTGGACATAGTCATTGCCTGACACTTGTGTGAAGTGAATGTTACTTGCCATTTGTCAGCCCAAGCCTGGATACTGTCCAGGTCTTGCTGCATTTGGACATAGACTACTTTAGTATCTGAGGAGTCGCGAATGGTGCTGAACATTGTGCAATCATCAGTGAACATCCCACTTCTGACCTTATGATGGAAGGACAGTCATTGATTAAGTAGTTGAAGATGGGTGGGGCCAAGGAGACTACCCTGAGTGGGAAGATTTGAAAATAATGAAAATTTTAAAATCAAGGTATTGCTTAACAGGAAGGGCCAAAAGTATGGATGACTTTGGGTGCAGTGCCTTTAATGGGCCTAGTGGACGCACAAAGGAGTAACATCCCTGCCCGACACCAGCCCACACAGCTAAAGCTGCTGGCCTTTCCATATGCATAGGCCACCCACTGCCATGGAATGAGGCCCTTAAGTGGCCATTAGTTGGCCATTTCAGGCCCTCATTAGGTCTAAGGCCTAAAGGGTCATCCGACACTGCCTCCAACCCCTGTAAAATTTCAGACAGGTCTGGGTGGGTAGGTAGGTGGCAGGAAGGCCACCTGCTGGATTTTATAGCTTCAAACCTGCTGGCAGAAGAGTATACAATCCAGCCCTTTGTGTGAGTTAAGACACAGGTAGCAGAATTTTGGATGACCTTAAATTTATGGCCTGTAGCATGCAGAGGTGGTCCACAGGCAGTCTTTTTGCTGACATGGATATGTGGTTGTAATCCCATCTTGGGGTCAAATATAGCAGCAAGGTTGACAGCAGAGGCTGATTCAGGAAGAAGGATTCAGTTACTGTCTAGTTTGCAATGGGGACCAAAGACAATGGCTTTGGCCCTCCTAATATCTAGTTGGAGGAAATTTCTGTTCATCCATGATGAGACCATGGTGGAGAGAGACAGTGAGAAAACTCATCAGAAATTCTATAATTTATCTATAGTTACGGAATATAATCTGATTATTTGGCTATCTTCCAAATGGGGAAGGGAGATTTGATGCATCAACACACTTTGTGGGCAATGGCGTTAGATGGCCATGAAATTGTCTTTTACCCCAAGGGTAGAATTTGCCCCCTGTCGGGGGGGTTGTGCAGGAGCAGGTGCAGGCGGGCATGGACCCAATTGGCGCCCCCAATCAGGTCCATGCTGCCATTTTATGTGGGCAGGCCAATTAAGACCTGCCCAGCATGATGCACACCTGGAAGCGCTGTGTCGGGAATGCGTGCAGAAATCTCCCTGAGGCACAGAAGTGCCTCAGGGAGATAAGTTTTAAGTTTTAAAAGGTTAATAAGGAGAAATAATTTTCATGATATGTTCTCTCATGTGAAACTGCCACATGAGCTGGGACATGGACATTAATTTTATTAAAAATGTGTGTGAAAATTTAAAATCATTCATGAAACCTCATGCTGCCCGTGGATGAGGTTCCATGAAAAATGTAAAGGCCGTCTGGGCTCTTCGCCTGCCCACCAACCTTAAGGTTGGACGGGCAGCTCATGTAATTCCTAATTGCCTTTTTAAATAGCCTTAATAGGCCTTTGACATTTCAGCGGGCGCACAGCTGACTCGGCTGCACGCCCAGCAAACTGAAAATCTAAATGACGCGCAGTGACATCAGGACACACGCCCAACATCACCCTGCATCATTGCACGCCTCAGCAGGCCCTGCTCGCTGAGGCAAAGATTAAGGCCCAAGTGTGTTTCAGGATTGAGTTGGTCAAATGATTTTTATTAGGGTTTAACAAAGATTTGACATCATTTCTGTTGTCTTGCTCTTTCTCCACTTTCTAAATCCACTTTAAGATCAGTTAAGAGAAAGGATTATAATTAATGATGATCATTATTTATTCCTTGTTAGGAATGAAAATACAATGGAATCAAATGGTGCAGTTTACTTTCACATCTGAGACCTGTGTCTGAGTTCAATTTAGATGAATGGCATGAAGTGTCCTCTTCCAACAGCTGCAGTCATCCGTTGTAAAGTGGTCAATCTCAGTCCGGTTTCTAGACTGTTTGAGCTCCAAGTTATCAGGACAAAACTGATCATAGTTGAACAACATGCTGATGCACTAGATGTAGCAAAATCGTAAATCTATTTGTTGAAAACAGGTTCATGATTTTGCTTTGCCTTTTGCAGATTAGTCTTACTCAGGGGTCGTAAGAATGTCTGAGGGGAGGGTTATAAAAATGTTATACCAGTGCAGAGTTGAACTTGTAGCAGGTTTACTCTGCTAGGCAAACTATATATAACTTGAAGATGCTTCATATTGATACCAGTACCAAAAATAGAAAAGCATCCCATTCTCCAGCACTAACATGCATATCCAAAAAAAATATAGCAAACCCATTAGCTTTTTACCCAGACACAAATGGTATTGTCCAGGATGGGCTCACAGATCCATGATGATTTATTGCTGCAGATACTTATTGGGTTTAAAAGCAAAATACTGCGGATGCTGGAAATCTAGAATAAAAACAAAAATACCTGGAAAAACTCAGCAGGTCTGACAGCATCTGCGGAGAGAAATACAGTTGACGTTTTGAGTCCGTATGACCCTTCATCAGAACTAAGGAAATAGAGAAATGTGGTGAAATATAAGCTGGTAGAGGGGGGTGGGACAGGTAGAGCTCAAAAGGGGGCCAGTGATTGGTGAAGGCAAAGAAGAGATTGCCAAAGATGTCATAAACAAAAGGACAAGGGGGTGTTGACGGTGGTGATATAATCTAAGGAATTTGCTAATGGGGACATTAAGGGTAGCAAGCAGGACAACCTAGTGGCAGATGGCCCTAGTGGGGGGTGGGTTGAGGGGAAGGGATCGAAATTGGCTAAAAGGTGGAGATAAAACAATAGATTGAAATAAATTTAAAAATAGGTGGGAAAAGAAAAATATATTTGTAGAAAAAAATTATAAATCATTGGAAAAAGGGGAATCGGAAAGGGGGTGGGGATGGAGGAGCGAGTTCATGACCTGAAATTGTTGAACTCAATATTATGTCCGGAAGGCCATAAAGTGCCTAGTCGGAAAATGAGATGCTGTTCCTCCAGTTTGCGTTTAGCTACACTGGAACATTGCAGCAGGCCAAGGACGGACATGTGGACACGAGAGCATGGTGGAGTGTTGAAATGGCAAGCGACAGGGAGGTCTGGGTAATGCTTGCGGACAGACCAAAGCTGTTCCGCAAAGTGGTCACCCAGTCTGCGTTTGGTCTCTCCAATGCAGAGGACACGGCATTGGGAGCAGCGAATGCAGTAGACTAAATTGAGGGAAATGCAAGTGAAGCTCTGCCTCACTTGAAAGGAGTGTTTGGGCCCTTAGATGGTGAGGAGGAAGGAAGTAAAGAGGCAGGTGTTGCACTTTCTGTGGTTGCATGGGAGGGTGCTGTGGGAGGGGGTTGAGCTATAGGGGGTGATGGAGGAGTGGACCAGGGTGTCCCGGAGGATTGGTTTGTCCTGGAGGTATTGGGTTTGTTGGGAAGGAATCCTTGCAGGATTGGCACTAAACCATCCTGAAGAAACTTTAGATATTTTCATACTAAAGTATGCACATTAACCATGATTTTTGTCTTTTGGTCATTTTTCCCAAATTTCCAAAGGAAGTGCATGCCATTTTAAGGTTAGTAACATTTATGAGTCCCTCTGGTCTTTTCCTCTGTTCAGTATAAAAGGCCTGAGCAAATTCAGAGGACTAAGCAGAGGACTCGAAACATCAATGAGTCAATAGTCTAAAACATTTATAAGTCTAAAAAATGCTGCATCACTTCAGGGTTTCAAGTGTGGCAATTGCATAAAATTACAAAAAAAGTTTCAAGTTTCCTTACACACTTTTGCAACACCATACACTATATTTATAATGGTATCGTCCCTTCAGCTGAATAAGTCCCAGTATAACTGATGTTGGTGACAGGAGAAAAGAATGCAGACTAATGCAGTAAGCTGTAGTCTTCTACACAAAGTAAGGAAAGATCACATGATTTCAGCCTAAATCTTTTTAAACAGACCTCTGATTTTCCTTGTTTTTGTAATTCACACCTTATTAATGATGCATTCAATATAATTTAAATGAAAAAGGTAATTTTTAATGTATTTTTGTGTTAGTTTTTTTATACATCTTCTTCATAGTCTGACAATTATTTGATTTAAATCCAACCTAGGAAATACCGCCTTTAATGGTGACCAGAAATTTGTCTTCTCCCTGCATCTCACCCTTTTTTGCAATAAATTGTGCACAAACTTTACTTAGGCATTTCCAACATATTCTGTTTCCTTTGAATGGCATAAGTGTCAAACCAGAGTCATGCAGACTAAAGTAAGTACAGTAATGACCAACACATTAAGAAATATCTGTCTCAAGGTTAACATCTATGATATGACAGCCTTTTCTTAGCACAAAATATGTTGCCTCCCAGATCATGTCCATCTCTCCCACACCCTCATGGTTCATGGTTCTATCCAAGTTGACAATGACATTCTCTGATTGCAGTGGTGTACTATAACTACTTCACCTCCTCCTCCTCTGACATCTATGCAGACTTCCACATGGTCTATCATATCGGCCTGTTTAATGTCTCATCATTTTCCAGCTTAATTGAGCTGTGTTCATTTAGTTCAAATTATACCTATCCAATCATAATGGAGCATCTTAGCAATGGTTTCTTTTGTTACCACTGTACCACCACCTCTGAAGTACCCAAGGATCCATCCATGGCTCCTTCTCTTTTCTTCATATACATACTGGCATTTGGCAACATTAACTGCATTCATGGGTCAGCTTTCACATATAGACAGTTTTATCTATTCACTCCTCTCTCAACATTATGACTGCATCTGTGCTATCAGATTGCTTGTCTGATATCCAGGGCAGAATTTTAAGCACGCACTCGACACGCCCGAGTGTAAAATGATGTGTGATAACATCGGGCGTGCGTCCCGACGTCATCACGCACTTGTGCGATATTTTGTTTGGCGGGCGGGCATCGGAGTTGGCTGTGCACCCACCAATAGTTAAAAGGCCTACTAAGGCCATTCACAAGCTAATTAAATTCAAATTTACGCTGCCCGTCCATCCTTATGGTTGGTGGGCAGGCGCAAAGGCCAAGCGGCCTTTAACTTTTTTAGGAAACCTCATCCACAAGCGGGATACAGTTTCCTAAAGCAAATAAACATTAAATAAAAACTTTATTTCAGAATTAAAATCATGTCCCAAGGTTTACTAAACAAATCAAAAACAGAATTACCTGGAAAAACTCAGCTGGTCTGGCAGCATCGGCGGAGAAGAAAAGAGTTGACGTTTCGAGTCCTCATGACCCTTCGACAGAATTTGCGTTCGAGTCCAAGAAAGAGTTGAAATATAAGCTGGTTTAAGGTGTGTGTGTGGGGGGCGGAGAGACCTGCCAGACCTGCTGAATTTTTCCAGGTAATTCTGTTTTTGTTTTGGATTTCCAGCATCCGCAGTTTTTTTGTTTTTTACTAAACAAATACTTGGAACTGGTGGGTTGTCTTATGAGGAAAGGTTAGGCTGGTGTTTAGAAGAATAAGAGGTGGCTTGATTGAAACATGTAAGATCCTGCGGGGACTTGTCAGGGTGGATGTGGAAAGGATGTTTCCTTTTGTGGGAGAATCTAGTACTAGGGGCCACTGTTTAAAAATAAGGGATCACCTATTTAGGACAAAGTTGGGGAGAAATTTTTTTCTCTTAGAGGGTCGTGAGTTTTTGGAACTCTCTTCCTCAAAAGATGGTGGAAGCAGCATCCTTGAATATTTTTAAGGCAGAGATAGATAGATTCTTGATAAGCAAGGGGGTGAAAGGTTATTGGGAGTAGGTGGGAATGTGGAGTTCAGGTTGAAATCAGATCAGCCATGATCTTATTGAATGGTGGAACAGGCTTGAAGGGCCAAGTGGCCTACTCCTGCTCCTAATTTTTATGCTCGTATGTTTGTATTTTCACTAGCGACTCCATCTGCCTTCCCTGGTCCACTGATCACAACCTCTACTTCTTGTCCAACTCTGAGCTGAGTCTGCAACTCCATATCATCATCAACACAAAGATTGCTTACATCCGCTTTCATAAGATCGCCTACCTCTGCACCTATCTCATCGCATGTGCCACAAAACCCTCATTCATAAATTTCAAATTCTCAAAACTTTTGCTGCCCATCTATCTCAAACCAGGTTCCCTTTGCCTGTCGCTCAATTTTCAGTGACTTACATTAGCTCCCAGTACTTCAGCATCTTAAGTTTAAAACGTTCATCCTGGTGTTCAAATCTTTTCATGGCCATTCTCTTCTTCTTATCTCTACATCTCCCCTCCAACACTTTATTCTTCTGATTCTGGCCTCTTTCCTTTAAGACTCTCCTTTATAACACATTTCTTTAACTAAAATTTTGGTAATTACTTCCAATCTTACCTTTGGCTCAGTATCCGTTTTCCTTTGTGAACTGGAAAGCCTTATGTGGGTAATTAAAACATTGGATGGCAGAATGACCACCAACATTTCATTATGCTCAAGTGCTGAGTTTCTATTCAGTTTGTTATGCCACTGTGAAGTACCTCTTTTCCAAGTTAAAGACAATATATAAATGCAACTCATTGTTCTTGTGAAGGGACTACCAGGCTGCACATCTTGCATCCAATATTTAATATTTTCAGTTTCTGGAATGGTCCTTTAGATTTTGTGCAGCAGGCAGGAATATCACCTCACCCATAAAGAAACACTGAGATATCAATGAAAGACTGTGTCCACCAAAGCTTTACAAGTTAATACAATATGTAAGAAATACATTCTGAAGATAATTCAATTGCTTTTGGACTAATTCAGTTGGTGTCATGTTATAAGTTTGCTATAACTATCTCATAAATAAAGAGCATTACAGGATTCTAGTGTGATATTCATTATCAATTGGTGTAGACAAGACAGCAGTAGTAGATCAGCACATATAGGTTACCAGATGTAACACCATAATTAATCAATGTTTCACAACATACATCAATGTTCAGGTTTCACTTCAGAAGTAATTGTTTATAATTTTCCAGCCATTGAAATTAATGGTTAGTAAAATGTGCACTTTGTGTATCCAAATTTCCAATGTCTTTTATGGAACTGCATCAGAGCCTATCAGAACAACAAAAAGTGTGAAAAAACTAGGCTTAATTTTTACATTTTATGTGCATTTTGAGTTAAATATAGTTAATTATTCATAATGTTAAGGTAGCAGATGAGCAATTAGTTATAAATCATTTTTAATTCACTTATTTTCCTCTAAACTACCTTTTTCTTTTATTTCTTTCTTTGTTTTCTGTAAAATGGGATCATTTTCTGGCTTCTTTTATAATTGGGAACCTTTCTCATGAGGGGCTGACTTTTACCAGCCTCTAGATCAGATAGGAAACAGTGAGGGTGCAAAATCGTGAGGGAAGGAAAGGAGTGGGGTGCCTGTTATCTTCCCACCTCATGGCTTTCTGCCAGCGTCAGAAAAGGTGGAAGATGGCCCTCCAGCTCAGAGACCAATTGTGCTGTTAAGTGACTAGTTAAGGACCTCTTCCCCCTCCCATCCTCCACCACTGGCATTTTACCAGCAGTAGATGGGCCCTCTACCATGTGGGCTTGGGCCAGTGGTTGTGGGGGAGGGGTGCGGAGGGGACTCCTATTCTGGCACTCTGTGACCCACACAGTGGTCCCCTAGCGGCAATGGTTACCTCCACATCAACAAACTGCGCCCTCACCAGGGTTGCTTGACTGGCCCTGGGGATACCCCCAAACTCACTCACATTTCCCTAGCATAGGGTCCATCATTGTGACCTCTGCCACTGCTCCCAGAGACGCTGCTAAGACTGAAGAACTTCCAGCCCTTCAATTGGCTGGCATCTCTTGGTGGTGGACTCCCACCAATTAAAGGAACAGAAGCGCCAATGGCAGCTAACTAGCTACCGGATAGAATTAAAATGTGGCTGGGTTTCCCTGACAAAATACAGCCCTTGGAGTGCATTTTGGAAATGCACAAAAAGTTCACAAAAAGTGTATACTTTTCTAACCATTAATTTAAATGACTGGAAAATCATAAACAATCTAAATGTGAATTTCCAATATGTGCCAAGAGTAGGCATTGACTTCCTGCTAGAAGCAAGCAGTTGGAGAATTATCCCTTCTACTTAATCTTTCATTTATTTTCTAAGTTCTCTGATTCTGCTTGATTAGGCTCCCCAGGGCTTAGGCTGAACATTTTGAAGTTTAAATCTTTCTTGTGCCAGATGTCTTGTGCTCATATTTTAAATAACTTGTTTAGGATGGGTGTGACACTTGGTTGCAGTACTGCCCTGTTAAATGTAACAATGGTATTTCCTGCTTTTATAGTTGCCTAGGTACAGGATTATATCCAGTGAGAATAGTATAGGGGAAAACCTAAATTTAATAAAAATTGTACAGTGAACCACTTCATATTTTTAGCCCTTTGATATTTATTGGTTAATTGTTAATTAACAATTGGATTACTATGCTAAATTACATAATTCTAATTCTGAGAATGTACTACGTGCTAAGTGTTAATACAGCCAGACACAATAGTACCTTTTTGACACGGTCTTCGGACTGTTGGTCACACTGTGAATCATTACACTGATCTGCCCAGCCAAGTGCAAATGGAAATACTGTAAAAGGAAAGACAGTTTTTCTAACTACATATTTTCACCTTCTCCTGCAGCAATATAATACTTCACCTAACAGTACAATTGAATGACATTGACACCACTCATGTAAGAACACTGATCTAAATGGGAAATTGCAAGTTCCCATCATTCCCCATGAAGAGTTCCAATCTCAGCTATGTTTTGGAAAGTCAGCGAGTGAGACTAAGGGAGGAATGAGGGGAAAAAAATGGAGGACAAACCATTTGGTATATATGATAATTTAGGAAGCTTGTATCATTTAAAGTTATTTTACTATCAGGAGCTTCCGATGCCAGAAATATTCAGCTGCTTTTAAGGAAGTCCAGAGATGTGGGGTGTTGCATGCAGGGCAAAAAATTGCTAAGTAATATTATTATTCTGCTCCAAAGCTATAAGAACATTTCAGAAGAGCTAACTATTAGCAAAGATTAAAAGAACTTAATTTTTTATAGCACCTTTCAAATTCACAGACTATCAGAATATTCCAGTAAAGGAATTACTTTTGAAATGAGAGTCAACATTATTTTTCTAGACAAACACAGCAGCCAATGTAAAGGAAGCAACGTTTCACACATAGGAAATGCACTAATCAGTTTTGGTGGTGTTGGTTAAGGGAGGGAAATTGGTGAGTATGCTGGAAGAGCTCCCTAATTTTATTCTTGATACCTTTGGATCATTTACATTCACCTGAATAGGCAGAAAGGGCCTTAGTTCACTGTCTCATATGCAATTATATAGCATCTCTGGTACAATAACATGTCCAAGAATGCTTCACAGAAGGACCGTGGTAGAGTGGTAATGTTACTGGCCCTATAATTCAGAGGCCCAGGCTAATGCTGCAGGCACATGGTTTCAAATCTATTCATGGCAGCTGGTGAAATTTAAATCAATTAATAAGTCTGGAGTTGAATGCCAGGAAAACTCATCTGGTTCACTAATGTCCCTTTAGAGAAGGAAATTTGTCATTCTTATTCAGTCTGGCCTACATGTGACTCCAGACCAATGTGATTGATTCTTAGCTGCCCTCTAAAATGGTCCAGCAAGCCAATCAATTGTACCAAATTGCTATAGAAAAATCAAAAAGGAACGAAACCTGAAACATCACCCAGCATCGACCTAGGCACTGGAAACAACAATGGCCCACCTAGCTCTGTTGACCCTTCTTCCTGATTAACATCTGTGATGTGCCAAAATTGAGAGAGCAGTCCCACAGACTAGTCAAGCAACAGCCTGACATAGCCATACTCACTTGGTGGAATTTTCCATTCTGGAGACTAAGTCTGGTGGTGGGTAGGAAAGTTGGCATGATTTCCACTGGGCGGCAGGACAGCTGAACACGTGCGATCTTCCTCTTTTCAGTTCATTAATTATGCATCTGTGAGAGAAATCTCATGGTGAGGCAGGCAGGAAGTTGCCCGCCCCACCACATCTCATCTGGTCGAAGATCCTGGCACCATATTTAAACAGCATGCAGACCGACATTTACTCACTCTAGGCCAGGTGTCGGTACCCAAGTGGAGCAAACCCACTGATCCACAGTTCAGCGAAGTCTCCTTGGGGATTCTCCTCCAGGACATCCAGGAAAGGTAGGAGGTCCTCTTTCCAAATGGTTGGGAGCAGGATGTCTTCCCACCTCACCATGCTGGCCTGGGAGGAGGTTGCTGGGGAGGTTAGCGCCCATGGAACCCAGAGGAAGACCACGCTGTGGTGCCAGAAATGGGTGAATGATCTGCTGTGCTCCACCAGGGTTAAGTCAAACTTTAACTAACTGTAAACTCACACACTCATAAGGGCATCAAGCAGTCTAAGGGTTAGAGACCACAGGGATGTCACACACAACCATCAGATGGAACATCAGCACTGAATGTCTGCCAGCCACTCTAAATTCACCATCTCATTTAAGTTCTTGCACAAACGGTGTCTTAATCCCTTATTGGGGAGGGCTCAGCAGAGACAACAGGCAGGCATGCTTCTGAACTGCTCTTTCATCTATTGTGCTCACAGTCAATCCATCTGTCTTTATACAGGACAAGATTACACATAACAAGAGAAAGAGCCATGACTGACAGGGAAGCCCGGAGTTCCGGACCCTGCTAAGGTTTGAAGAACAGCCTGCTGAGCTGGCTGGTGAGGGTTAGACCGGCCTCCCACAACAAGCCAGTGAGGATGCATCCATTATACATTGACAACATGCGGGCAATGACTGAGTGACCTTTAGTAAATGACCCTGCTTAGTCAATCACTAATTCTATTTTCCCTCTGTTCCAGGTACCAGTAAGAAAAGGGGGAGGGCTTCCTCCAAAAGAAGACTTATCCCCAGCCCGCAGACCACCTCTGAGGAGGAAGCAGAATTATCCTCAGATGAAGAGCCATCACTGCATTCACCTGCACCCTCCACCAATGCAGATAGACGCACCTTGGTGGGAGCTAGTTCTAGAGTAGTTTCGGCTTCAGGATCTGGTGATCATCTCACAGACACGGGACCACAGCTGGTGGAGGCATTGGCAACCGACGTCTCTGACACTTGGAGGATTGCTGGAGGCCAGGCCCCTTCTGAGATCAAGTCCGATGATGAGCCCTTGGAATCAGCTCAAAGAAACATGTCGGGGGATGCAAAGACAGGCAGGTTAACATCAGGCAGAGTTGTCAGATGCTGTCAGAAGACTGGACTGAAGGATGGAGGAATGTTATGTCTGATGTTGTGGCTCCGGCATTCGAACACAGCGAGGTTTCCTTGGGCCACCTTGGAGACCCAGGTCTGCTGGATTTGTGCTCAGACCTGTACACCATCACTCTAACCATGGGTGCATTTCAGCAGTAGCTAGGCGAGACAGGGCGGGGCACCTCAACCTCCCTTCAGGTGCCCCTTCTCCTCAAGGAGTTACGGAGGGGCCATTGGGCATGCAAAAGGAGGAGATGCGCAAGCCAGGCACCCCCCAGGCATCGATTTAGGACACTCCAAGGGTGCCCTGCCGCTCCAACTCCCCTCTGCCAGTGACCCCATCAACTTCAGCAGGTCAGGCCAAGGAGGCTGCACTTGCTTCGCAGCAGGAAACTCTTAGCAGGCCGGGGCTTCAAGGCCTTGGGCCACCAGAGGATGCCTGCCGAAGTCATCTCAGACAACAGGGCACAGTAATCAGCAGGCTTCTTCCCCTCTGCTGTGGATGTCAGGGCTGCACCAAGACATAGCAGTAGGGTAAGAAAAATTAAAGAGTTTTGAATGCACACTGAAGGCACGGGTGTTCACTCATTGTTTTGACTTTTCACTTCTGTAAATATATGTTGCATTAATCCTTCTCCAAGTCTTATGGATTGAATTGATATTCAATTTGGTTTGATGTCCCGTGGTCATTCAAGGGTCCAAAATGTGGCTCCCCACTAAGAACTCCCATCAGGATCTTCAGTCGCATATATTCTCACACAATCTCACCACTGTGAGTAGCCTTTATCCCCACATCTGTGACATCAGGAAATGCACAGCATATGTGATACTGATGCCCAGCCAATATACCTGTCAGTCTTAAATCTCAGGTAGGCATACTTTGGGCTCTGAAGAAGGGCTCATCAAGGTTAGCGATTATCCTGCTGCTCTTGTACTGATGCACGTTGTTTGTGGACACAAGTAGTAGTTGTGATTAACGCTACATTTGTTTTTCCAATATGTTGTTTGCAATGGTGTTTACTTTAAGAGAATGAGTTCATGATAAAAGTAGACTCAAACTTCGATGCCCCTCTGCAGGTAGATGTCATGTCCATTTAAGGCTGAACATCATTCCACGCTGAATTCCCAATCGCCCCACACATGACATTGAACTAGGGAAGTAAGGATTAATTGGGAAACTTACAAATGTCTGCCAGAGCGGAATGAGTGTGTGATGTCTTATCTTAAAGAAGCCGTCTCCTTACCTGCAATGATCTTACATTGGTCCTGGATGGCTGCTTAGCAGTGCTTTATGTGCGCCTTGTGTAAAGGCACCGCACACAACTTGATCTGGAATTCATTGCCTGACATCACACTCATTGACTTAGGGTATATAGAAAGGAATGGCCTATGTGAGCTGGACTGTGTCAAGGACTGTCAGGTTCTGAAAGTGATGCATTTGCAAATCTCCCAAATCCCTAGTAGGGTCTATGAACGGAAGATGCTGTATTGGGCTGTTGAGTCAATAATGACAGGGCCAGGTTTCACCCTAATACAAAGGTTATCAGAACAGAAACTTGTCAGGCTTCCAATAATTGCAGGGTTCCGAGTGTGTGTAACTAATTATGTCATTGTCCTGGTGAGACACTCCCTGTGAGGACAATGCAAACAAACCTCACAGCTTTACTGCATGATATAGAGTTAAAGGTCACTGTGTCCTGATCTGCGAAGGACAATAGAGGGTCAGCAGCAAGATGATTTCTCAACGTTATGCATTGATGAGAGCTGGCAATGGGACAAATGGCGCATTCTGGATGCGGCTCCCTCTTAAGATGTCGAAGTGCAAAGCATTAAAGAATAGTCCGTGCCTTACTGAGCTGGCATCATACTGACATGAGTGCATCCCTGTGTGGTTTGGAATTTCAGCCGCTGAAAAGCTGCTATGTACACTGACTTGGTGAGGTCATGGGTGAAAGGGTTCTGGTATGTGGAATTGCTTAAGGACGTGTACTAAGGGAGTGCTAATCACATCCCACAGCAACCACATGTTGCCAAGGCTACTCTCCCTTCCAAGGACGATCCCATCAAGATGGGATATGGTGACCTTTTTAAATCTTTCATGGTACGTGCACGTCGCTGGCGAGGTCAGCAATTTTATTGTCCATCCCTAGTTGCCCTTGAGAAGGTGGTGGTGAGCTGCCTTCTTGAACCGCTGCAGTCCATGTTATATGTGTAGACCCACAGTTTTGTTCCGAAAGTAGTTTCAAGATTTTGACCCAGTGGCAGTGAAGTAACAGCGATGTCAGGATTGTGTATGACTTGGAAGGGAACCTGCAGGTGGTGTTGTTCCCATGCATCGGCTGCCTTTGTTCTTCTAGGTGGTAGAGGTCATGGATTTGGAAGAACCTATCAAAGGAGCCTTGGTGAGTTGCTGCAGTGCATCTTGTAGATAGTACACACTGCTGCCACTGTGCATCGGTAGTAGAGGGAGTGGATGTTGCAGTGGTGGATGGGGTACCAATCAAGCGGGCTGCTTTGTCCTGGATGGTGTTGAGCTTCTTATGTTGTTGGAGCTGGACTCATCCAGGCAAGTGGAGAGTATTCCATCACATCTCTGACTTGTGCCTTGTAGATGGCGAACAGGCTTTAGGTAATCAGGAGGTGAGTTACTCACAGCAGAATTCCCAGCCTCTGACCTGCTCTTGCACTAAATGTGTAGTAACTGTAGCTTTAAGACTTGTTGGCCTCCAGCAGTATCAACGCGAGAAAGGTGCGGTCCTACTGTAGGCCAGCTGCATCCTCCTCGGCCTGCGGAGCTGGAGCTGCGGGAGCCACAGGAAGAGGGGTTTGGATTGACCGGACATTCCTGGAGTCACCTGGGTGTATGGCCCTGCGGTGTCGAGCTGCTGGTCCTCCTCCCTATGGGTGCCTGACGGCCCCTGGTTGACTCCTTGAAGAGAAGGGGAAACTGGAGTGAGATTGAGCTACCCCGTCCCCTTCTCGTGTTTACACTGTTGCGGGCCAACTATGGTGTCAGCAATGGAGTTCAGTCAGCACAGCAGTGCATACAAATATACGAACAAGGAACAAGAGTAGGCCATTTAGCCCCTCGAGCCTGCTCCGCCATTCAATAAGACCATGGCTGATCTGATAGTAAATCAAAATCTGCATCCTGCCAATGCCTGATAACTTATCATCCTCTTACTTACCAAGAATCTATTCACCTCTGCCTTAAAAATGTTCAAAGACTCTGCTTGCCATCATCTTTTCAGAAAAAGAATTCCAAAGACTCATGACCCTCTGAGAGAAAAAAACTTGCCTCATCTCCATTTTAAATGGGCACCCCCTTATTTTTAAACAGTGACCCCCTGGCTCTAGATTTTCTTGAACTACAATCTTGGTTCCTGCACAAGATAAAGGCAGGTGTCTCAGTCCAGGGCCTCTTCCCTGTGCAGTGTGTAACCTTCATACCAAAGTAATGGTCCAGCCTCACACTCCCTGGACATATTCGTGATGCCTGCACCTCGATGGTGCTTGTCGTTGCTGCCAAGGTGTCGTGGGCAGGTGTCACAGAGTTCCGTCGTTCTCTCTGTGTGCTCTCAACAGCTTTGAGGTGGGACCGGTCCTCCATCTCTTCAGCATCTGTGGCCGGTGACTCTGTGCTCCTGATGAGAACAGATACTGAAAGCTGACAAAGAATCAGGTGCACTTAAAGTTTAACAGCTCTGTCTCTGTGATATGACCCTGATCACAGAGTGAAAGCGAGCTGCCCTCAGCCAGACAGGAGTAAGATATTCTCAGAGGCTATGTGAAGATCTATGGAGTGTCGAGACTGTATGTCATCTTCATCCTCCTGCAATCTAGTGACTCTTAGTGCCTCAGCTATGTTTCCATGACATGAGCGTCAGTACTTTGGGTATGTGCACTGTCATCAGCCACACAGGAGTCGAACATCCACAGATGCAAGGTGAAGATGTCAGGACTGTCCTCATTGCATCTCATCATCATTCTCCACAAATTTTGTGGCTACGAGGGCCTCCCAAGCACGCCTGCCTCATCTGGCCAATGCAATGGCTTCATTGCCGGCATCCTTGCCTTCTAGGACCTCATCACCATCATCTCCTTCAACATCCTCCTCATCAGGGGAGAAGTACTGCTCTTCCATCTCTTCCTCAGCCAGATCTTCCCCTCCATTGCAATACCAGGTTGCGTAGCATGCAGCAAACTATGATGATGCGCGACACCCTCTGGGGACTGTATTGCAGTGTTCCACCGGACCTGTTGAGGCATCGGAACCTCATTTTCAAGATGTCTATCGTTTACACCACCAAAGTCCGGACTGAGGCATAAGCCTCGTTATATCGTTGCTCTGCTGCAGACTGAGGCCACCACACAGGCATCATCAGCCACGTCCTCTGTGGGTAGCCCTTGTTCTCAAAGGGCCAACCCTGCAGCCTTTGTGGATCCTGGAAGATGTCAGGGATCTGAGACCTGCTAACAATGTAGGAGTCGTGGACTCTCCCCGGGAATCGTGTACAGATCTGTAGGATGCGTTTGTAGTGGTCACACACCAGCTGAACATTCAGCAAATGCCTTCAGTAAATGTAATTGACTGCTTGTTACCATGGAGGCCTAAGTGCCACATGAGTGCAGTCGATGGCACCCTGCATCTGTGGGGAACCTGAGATCTGGGCAAATCCCAGTGCTCTTGCTTCCTGGCTTTCCTGATTCCAAGCAGAATGCACAGCATTCTGTGCCTTTGCAAGGATGCAGTCCATGACCTCCTGGATACACTTGTGCGTGGAGGCTTGTGAGATCTCGCAAAGGTCACTTAGCCATTGGCATAAAAATGAGCGCCGTGGTCATTTCATGGCAACTGGCAGTGGATGCCCTCCATGTCCTCGTCGCACCAAATCCCCAGCAGGTGGCATATGTGACTGACCAGTTCCCTAGACATGCGCAATCCTCAGCAACACTGGTTCTCAGTCATCTGCAGGAATGACAAGTGCCATCTATAGACCATAGGTCTAGTGAAGCACCTATGAGTGACAGTTCACTGTGATCTTCAGCTGCATGTGCAGCCACCCCCTCATCTTGAGGGAGGTACTCCTCCCTTTGCTGAGCCACACACCTCCGCTGGACTCTTCTCTGCTCCCTGTAAGCCATGAGGCATACTGTTAAATCACCAGGCTCATTAACCCTGATGTTCTCCTCCTGCAGCATCAAAGCGAGCCATGGGGATTAACATATGTGTCCTAAGGACCTCTCTTCATTAAGTCTGAAGGCCCCTTCATGCATGCAGGAGGGTGCTGGCCGCAACTTGGATGGCCAGAGTTTAATGCACTCATTGGCTGTCTGAAACCCCACCCACCTCTGCCCCACTCCATGGCCAATTGGCTGCAGCTTTGGCCACTGGATTGCATGCTGTGCTCTCAGTTCAGGTGCAGGTATTCTCCTAAACCACACTGAAAGGCTGCACTGTTAGTTTGAACCATGAGGGATACTAGTCTAAACCTTAATAAAGACATTGCAAGGGGCTGTGAGCACTTCCACCAGTGGCTATGCCACGCCACCTTACGCAAGGGGATTCTACAACTTGCCCAGTCAGCCAATTATTCTGCTGCCCCCTTAAGCACATAGTTTGTGCCCATGGGGTGAAAAGTTCTGGAGCATTTGGTGGCACATTCATGCTGGGTTGCTTGAGTGAGCAGAAAAGCTTCAGAGGCCCGACTCCAAGCATGTAAATGGAGCTGCTGCTGAACAGTCTCAGCTGCGTAAGAGTGTTCATTTTTGACAAGCTTTTCCGAGTGTCTGGCCGCTCCCCTCACCCCCTCCCCCCACTGGCATGTGCTTGTGTGCTTTCTTCAGTCTGTGCTACCTTGCCCCCATGCACACCCCCCCACCACCCACCTGACCCACACTGGAATCCTTGCCTTAGCATCACATTGAAAGCCAACCAGGAAAAAGCAACTTGCCTCTGCACCACCCACCCCCTACCTGCCCCCCACCCACCAAATGTGCGTTGATGTCCTACGGGGAATGCTCCCGAGCGATGCAGAAGGTTCTGTGCACTCACCTCCGAGTTTCCATAAGACATAGGAGCAGAAGTAAGCCATTCGACCCATCAAGTCTGCTCCACCATTCAATGAGATCATGGCTGACCTGATAATCCTCAACTCCACTTTCCTGCCTTTTCCTCATAACCCTCGATTCCCTTGCTGATTAAAAATCTGTCTATCTCAGCCTTGAATATACAATGACCCAGCCTCTCCAGCCCTCTGCAGTAAAGGATTCCACAGATTAACTACCCTCTGAGAGAGGAAATTCCTCCTCATCTCTGTTTTAAATGGGCGCGCCCTTACTCTGAGATGATGCCCATTGGTCCTAGACTCTCTCAAAAGGGGAAACAACCTCTCAGCATCTACCCCGTAAAGCCCCCTAAGAATCTTATATGTTTCAATAAGGCTGCCTCTCATTCTTCTAAACTACAATGAGCACAGGCCCAACCGACGCAACCTTTCCTGATAAGAAAATCCCTCCATCCCCTGGATCAACCTAGTGAACCTTTTCTGGACTGCCTCCAATACCACTATATCTTTCCTTAGATAAGGGGACCAAAACTGTTCACAGTATTCTAGGTGTAGTCTAACTAGTGCCTTGTATAGATTTAGCAAGACTTCTATATTGTTATACTCCATTCCCTTTGGAATAAAGGCCAACATTCTATTTGCCTTCCCTATTAACTGTTGAACTTGTATGTTAGCTTTTTCTGATTCATGTACGAGGACCCCAAATCCCTCTGTGCTGCAGCTTTCTTCAGTCTTTCTCCATTTAACTAATATGCAGCTCCTCCAATCTTCCTGGCAGAGTGCATAACCTCATACTTTCCCACATTATATTCCATCTGCCACAGAAGTTCAGGTCGCCAGGTGCATGTCTTTTAAAGGCAGTTGTGAAGCATGCCTTTCAGAAGTCATGCTGACATGGCGGTAAATTTTATGTGGGGGTTGATTCTGGCGAGCAGGGCTAAAATGCTAAAATATTGAAATTAGGCTCCGGATGCATGGCCTGTCATTGATGGGTGGAGTGGACGATCGCAAACTGGTTTCACAACAGCATGAACCCAATTTTTGGCCTTTTGCCGTATTGACCGTTCAAGTCCGCCATGACGCCCGCCGTCAACAGACCAGACAATGCCATCAAGGTCCCAGACACCACCATCACCATCCCTCATACCACCAGCAGGACAGACCCACCAGATGTGGCAGCACAGTGGTACACAGTTGGCAGGAAATTTCTCTGGGAGTCCTCAGCATTGACTCCGGACCTGATTAAGTCTCATGGCATCGGGTCAAACATGGGCAAGGTCCTGCTGATTGCCATCTGCTGCACATCCTGCCCTCCACTTCGGCTGATGAATCAGTATTCCTCCATGTTGAACAAAATTTAGAAGAAACACTGAGGGTAGCAAGGACACAGTGTGTACTCTGAGTAGGGGACTTCAATGTTCACCATCATGACTGACTGAGCTGGCCAAGAACTTAGCTGCCAGACTGGGACTGCAGAAGGCATTGAAGGAACCAGCAAGAGGGAAAAACGTACTTGACCTCGTCCTCATCAACCTATCTGTCAAGGGTGCACCTGTCCATGACAGTATCTGCAGGAGTGACCATAGCACTTTCCTGTGGAGAAAAAATCCTGCCTTCACAGTCATCCCATGATCCCATCCATCATGTGTAACACTACCACTGTGTTAAATGGGATAGATTCAGAACAGATTTTGCAGCTCAAAACTGGGCATCCATGAGGTGCTGTGTGCCAACAGCAGTAGATGCGTATTTACCCACTATTTGTAACTTCATGGCCCAGCATATCTCTCACTCTACCTTCATCAGCAAGCTGGGGGTTCGATGAGGAATGCAAGAGAGCATGCCAGCAGCAATACCAGGCGTACCTAAAAATACGATGCCAACCTAGTGAAGCTACAACACAGGACTTCACTCTTGCTAAACAGAGGAAGCAGCATGCGATGGACTGTGATAAGTGATCCCACAAGCAATGGATCAGATCAAAGCCCTGCAATCCTGCTATATCCAGTCTTGTACAGCAGCCCCACTTTTAGTGTAGATTGTCCTGCCTGCTATTCCACTGTTGACTCTCCTTTCTTCCTCCAAAATGCACTATACAGGAAATTATTATGGGAATCCCTTATTCGTTGTTAGGAAATAGTGATAGTTTAAGTAAGTTATACTTGTATTTGTAGGTGTTAGGAATGAGTTTTAGCTTTAAAGTTAAGTTTGATTTGTATTTCTGTATGTGAATGCTAAGCAAGGTCAAATGGAGTTTTAGTTTCACTTTAAAAGGCTGCTTGCATTTCTAATGAGATGTTTACGACCCCTATAAAGTGAAAAAACAAGAATTGGAAGAACAGTGCTGTTGCCTAGCAACAGGGGTTCCAGATAGGCAGGTTCCTCCCACATACACACACACACAGAAGAAAGACAGCTGTTTGTTTTGGAAGCTGTTTGAGTTCTGTTAGTTTGAAGGCAGCTGTGAAACAAAAGCAGCCTAAAAGAGGACAGATAGCAAGTCCCAAGATAACAAGAACCTCAAAAGTCCAGGGGAGTGGAAGAAGAGAAAGTCAAAAGAAGACCTTATAGTTAAAGGAAGGATAGCAACCTGGGAAAAGTTCCTGTTAAGTAAAGCCAAGATGAGGGGCAGAGAGAAAAGCTCCAAGTTTTAGATATAAAGTGAGAACATCTTGCAAGAAGCATGAAGGTTCAAAGACACAACTGAAGGTCTCTAATTCTTTGCTGTGGGCATGTGAAGTAGTGATGTACTGTTAACGCTGAGTTGGTGAGAGAGAGTGCATGAAAGACAGCTTGAGTGCATGTGGTGACCCAGGGAAGAGGAACGTCTGAAGGAGAGTTCGAAACCCTGGAGGTGAACCCTTGTAGAAGGTGTCTGAGAGAAAGTGTCAGTTTGGGAGAAGATTCCAAGGCAATGTCCTGGGGAGTGCAGATTGGAATCCCTTGTGTGAAGGATGGAATTCAGTGAGATTGGTTGGCTCACAGTGTGCCAAGTGTCTGGGGGAAGTTGAGGAGAGATCCTTAGCATCTGGTTGAGGTGGCATCTGTCACTTGGTTTTAGATTGTGGTTTCTCTGACCACAGGATGCCATAGGTTTACATGGACGTGTACTTACTGTGAACATGAGAGTATAAGATAGCTTTTGTAACTTGTGTTATCCTTACAAATCTGTACATATCTGTAAAGGTATCGTTGTGGGTGAAGGAGTATTGTAATATAGTTCATCTTTCCTTGTTGAATAAATGTTTTATTCTTTTGTTAAAAGTTTATCAGCTGACTCCTACGCCTCTGTTCAGTAGCTACTCTCCACGTATTTAAACAAACAAAATAAAAGTTAGGATCTATCAAGCTGGGTTCCGCTCTGGGATCAGGCTTGTCCAAGCTTAGCTTGGATCATAACCTTAACTTGGATCATAACAGTTGTCCTATTGGTGCCTTTGTTAAATAAAAGATAGCTGTACAATAAAGGCTTGTGAAAACCTCAGTGTTAACCAGGAAAAAGAGCACCTTCTCCCCTAGAAAAATGATTTATTGCATCTCCTTGCTGGGTTCTTTAAATAAACTTCAACGTACAGTTAAGTCCCAGGCTGTTGTGAAGTCCATTTTATACACATGGATAATGCATACAGTGTTATAACAGTGATAATATTGCAAAATAATGTGAATGTTATCAACAGCATAATTTTGGCTTCATTTAAATGCATCTTATTCACAAACGGGTGGGAAATTCCTGGAACCACTGAAATCATGATTGTGAAATTAGAGTGGAAAATGGGCAGAGGTTTGAGGTAATGTTATTTTATAAGCAGTGAAATCCAATTCAGCCTAAAAATTAGCCACTAACAAGAAAACCAACCCTACTATAACTCTTCAGCAACTTACATTTTTATTTGTAGCATCACCTCTTTTGGCAATAGCTATAGCATAAGGCTACAGGGTATTGTTTCCTCGTCTGGGTTTTTTAACATGCAGCAAACACTCAACACAATTTGTGAAATTACAAATCCCAAATATAATAAATGAAAAATTCCCATTTATTGACAAAATAAAAAGTATTTAAAAAATGAAGTGCAGGCCATTCTAATATTTCATTACTTCCCAATCATTCTTCAATTAGTAGCACTGTGACAGCAACTATGAAACTGCAGGCCCAGCCTATCCGTGTCAGTTCAGTCCTCATGCTACCTGTGTATCAAGCTGAGAAACAAGTCCAGTCTCCACATTTGTTTGAGGTTACGTTGACTTATTACTGGAATCCAACCTCACTGAACCTATGTTTCACTGGCACTGCACAGTGATTTGCTTAATGTCATTGCCCTCTTCACCCTAACTGAATGGTTGCTAAATAAATTTGCCAGAGATTTCAAGCTCAGAATTACAGTCAGATTCTGAACTTTTGTTTAAAAAAAAAGTATTAACCAAGAACTGTGATATAAATAAGGCAGCATTGCAAGGTATACACTTGCAGACGAGACTTGAAGTTTTGTTTCTTCCTTCCATATCCCAAATCACCTACAAGCCACTCTCCATTCAATACGTTCACAATTCCAATTTGGTCATTAGTCACTGATGGCTGAGTGTGGATGTTGTACGTGAACAAACTCAGCTGTCTAACCCTGTAGTTCAAATGCTTGCTAATGTTCAATCTCAACGCTCACAGCAATGGTTGATAATTGATTGATGAACCAGCAATGCCAATATGTGTAGAACTATACTAGACCATGAGTCACATGTGAGGCTTGAAGACAGGGAAGAACAAAAAAGGTAAAATTAGAGGAAAAAAATAACTGAATTCTATTGCAATAAAAATCTATATTTATCTATTTCTTTGAGGTTATGTTCAATCTTGTAAAACATAAGGATGAGACTGAATATTGATTTGAAATAAACTTTACATACCAATGAATTGGAAATTAAATATATGACTCAGTGGCGTCTTTGATGGTTTTATACTGTAACAGGCTGAATTCCAGTGGTGCACTTCACACTGCAAGTCCTGGACAGCATCTTCAAGTTGTTTCTGCAAATGTTTCTCAAACTTAGTTATCTCATTATTGTTGCATTTAGTTGTGTAGAAATCTGCTTCCAGGCGAACACTTTTTTTGGGATTGTGATACACTTAAAAACAAATGAGAAACAATAAATGTATTACAATGCTGCAACATAACTGATCATGGCATAAGTACTAAACTGATTTAGAATGACAAAACAGAAAGATTTTTTTTATTCTATCATGGGATATGGGCATCGTTGTGGTCAGCATTTATTGCCCATCCCTAATTGCCCATAAGGTGATGGTGAGCTGCCTTCTTGAACCGCTGCAGTCCATGTGGTGTAGGTGCACCCACAGTGCTGTTAGGGAGGGAGTTCCAGGATTTTGACCCAGCGGCAATGATGGAATGATGATATAGGCTTGGTGGGGAACTTCCAGTTGATGGTGTTCCCATTCATCTGTGCCCTTGCCCTTCTATGTAGTCGAGGAGCAGGTTTCAAAGGCACTGTCTAAGGAGCCTTGGTGAGTTGCTGCAGTGCATCGTGTAGATGGTACACACTGATGTCACTGTGCATCGGTGGTGGAGGAAGTGAATGATGAAGGTGGTGGATGTGGTGCCAATCAATCAGGATGCATTCTCATGGATGGTGTCGAGCCTCCTGAGTGTTATTGGAGCTGCACTCATCCAGGCAAGTGGAGAGTATTCCATAATACTCCTGACTTATGCCTTGTAGATGGTGGACAGGCTTTGGGGAGTCAGGAGGTGAGTTACTCACTGCAGAATTCCCAGCCTCTGAATTGCTTTTGTGGCCACAGTATTTATATGGCTAGTCCAGTTCAATTTCTAGTCAATGATAACCTCCAGGATGTTGATAGTGGGGGGTGTTGATACTGGAGCCAATGGAAATTTTGGGGGGAAACTCTTCTCTGGTTGGAGTCATACCTAGCACAAAGGAACATGGTTGTGGTTGGTGGAAGTCAATCACCTCAATCCCAGGGCATCATGGCAGGGGCTCCTCAGGGGAGTGCCCGAGGCCCAACCATCTTTAACTGCTTCATCAATGACCTTCTTTCCATCATAATGTCAGAAATGGGGGTGTTCACTGATGATTGTACAATGTTCAGCACCATTTGTGACTCCT